>NC_139594.1:16414899-16534899 GCF_946808225.1 Silurus aristotelis
GATTTGTGGAGATTCATTCCACTACAAGGGGGTTAATAAAATCAGGTACTGATGTAGGTGAGGTGAGGAGGCCTGGGGTGCAGTCAGCGTTCACATTCATCCCAATAGGGTTTAAAGCTCAGGGGCATTGTCATGCTGGAATAGGTTTAGCTCTCATAGCTCAAATGGAGGGAAAATGTAATGCTTTGGCATCCAGAGACATACTATACAATTGGGTGCCTCCTCAATCTCTAAAAGCAATTATAGCTCCACATTCTAATGCATAGTTTATTTATAAAGCATTTTTTTTAAATGCCCTTAAAGTAAACTTGTAATAACATTTACACTTCTTACGCTCGCTTTTTTTTTTTTTTTTTTTAAGTGTCTGTACAGTAACTGTAACACGTCTTAACAAATTTTTGCTATTCTCGGTCAGAATACATATATACGCTTATAGGCATTTAAATAATTCATTTTAACCTGAGCCCATGGACAAGCAGCTACAGTGTACAGTACTATGGAACGTTCAGTTTGCACAGATGACCCAAAATTTACATAAAAGAATTAAGGAATAATGCTTTTTAATGGTCCATTGTGTAGACACTTCAATCTACGCTTGCTCATACAGAAAACGTACCGTCTGTAAATAAATCTGCTGTGACGTGAATATCACAACACTACGTTAGAATATAGAATATAGATTAACATGGCAGAGGTAGAGCTGCATCTTCCTGGAGACACAACAGGAAAGATTTTCACCACAAATGTGTTTGAATATTTGCTGTCTGTCTGAACTAAAAAAGTAAAAGTGAACCACATTGGATTGAATTGCATCAATTTTTTCCCCATTGCATCGTATTGCATTGAATCGAATAGAAATCGGATCCCGCTGCATCGTAATGGGGGGAAAATCGCGTCGCATTGGTACCGTAGCTGCTTCATATGTACCTTTAAATGTAGCGTTAATGTTGGCTATGCATCGAGATGCGAATCGCATCGGCATCAGTTATGGAGCCTGTTAAACATGAGGCGTATCTAACACTTAATGATACTGATGTGGTACGCCGGATTATCCTGAGATTTATCAGGATTCTGCAGGGAGCAACGTTAAGTTGTTTGGGAACGCGCTCATTCGGATTAATGATCCTACCCTGCCAAACAACACCGAGCTGAACTAACCGTCCTATTTCTAACAGAATGGAATAAAATATAGCGCTGTTGCAGAGTTAGCCTGCAGCATTTACATGGCATAACGTATAAAAACCCACGCTGTTAGATGTGGTTCCCAGCCCCCGCGGAAACCAATTCATTTCCGAGTGAAGGTCAGAGAAAAATCTGATAGAAGAGAAAGGGCTGAAACGGGCAGGAAACAAGTAGGATTGTGTGAGATGGAGAGCACGAAAACAGAAACAAGGTGTCCCCTCTCACACTGATCTAATCATGTAGTGTGAAATGTGTTATCCAGGCGAACTGATAAAGCCTCCCTTTGCACGAGCAGACAGGCCCGATCTCGTAAAAGCCGGTATTAACTCCTCTCCGATTCACACTGTAAAAGCCTTGACGCTACATCTGAAACGGAGACGCGGTTATCGTTTATTCTCTCGCGGCCAACTCGGACATCAGCAGTTCATTTATGGTGAATAGAAGCATTTTTTTAGGTTTATGTCTTATTTTTATGCAATTGTTCTCCAGAACGTTTCAGAAAAATTTTACGTGGCTCACAGAAAGTCGTCTTAAAAAAACGACACGCGTCAGCCAACATGGCCGACTTTAAAAAAATCATTATTAAGCTACAAACTTCTCACTAAATGATTCGATCTGACACTTGGCTTCCCTCAAATACCAGCATGTTATGAGCAAAGATTTACCAAAGATACCGTTCAGTCTTTGTGAGGTGTTTCCTCATCCGTAGTGTCCTCAGATTTGTAAAACGATTCTAATTAATATAAATTCAACAATTTTTTCACAGAAAAAATTTATTTATTTATTTATTTTTTCCTCCCTAGAACTGTACCAGCTTCATGGGCCTCATGGTAATATCCTGTGTAATTCAATAGTGCTCTTCTGGGTGAATCTTCCCAAAATGCAACCTGGCTTGCTCACATTAAAACCTGCTTGATTGCAGTTCAATTCTAATCTAAAGTGCATCTGTGAAAAGACCTGTGCATTCACACTGAACATTTTTTCAATTCAAATACGTTTTAGTTAAATATTCTAATAGAATACAGAGATTTATGGAAAGTAAAGATGTTTAAATTAACAAAGAAACCGACAAATAAACAAATAAATAAATAAGGATTGCAGAACTATGATGCTGAAAGGTCAAGTCCCTACTTGCACTGTACATAGTCTCTGAATTATTGGAACAATGAGGACACTAAATAATCCCCCCTCTCTGCCGTGTTATACATGATCCTGAGGTACCACTGATCCTGTCCCTTTCTTCTTTCTGGATCTGCCTGATTCATCCTGATGCCCTACCTGTTCAATGAGAGACCACTCTGTGCAGGTGAGAAAGGTCCTTGAAGTTACTGAGCAAATCAAGAACCTTGAGAACTGATTTGGACTGTAATTAACATCAACAGTCTGCTACAATGGCTCAGGACCACAGTTTGCATGAGAAGTTCTGCATTTAATCACCTCAACATAGACGGAAGTGTAAGGATTGGACATTCCTTTTGCATCTGGTTCCTCTAAAGGTTTCTTCATCATCATCTCAGGGAGGTTTTTCTTCACTGCTGTCAAAACTTGCCGATTTATTAGGGACAAACTTATATTTACATTAAACTTCACACCAAATTTAAATTGTATCATTTTAAAATGACTTTCTTTGCAAAGCTGCTTTGAGACATTGTATCCTATATATAGGATCAAGTACTTAATGACTAATTTTTGCCCAATATTTTCAGGACATTTCCTCTTTTTTTTTTCTGGATAACTACTACATTTCCAGGTCGTCTGAGTTTTAATAATTTAATACTAGGTGCATGTTTTTTTCCCGTAATTGGCCGGTGGATTTCCCGTTAAACTCGTGGTCATTCGGAAGCTTGGTGGTCAGAAAGATTCCTTTAGAAATGAAATTAAGCAATTTCACTTTGCTAAATTAAGTTAAGCAATTCCGGCATTGCTGTAATCAATTCCTTAGCTTCTGGCCATTGACTGGTGGAGACTCGTGTGGAAAAATGTTTGCCAGCTGATAATATGTACCTGTACAGCATATTACAAAGAGATTGCCTATGTGTGTATACGCATGTGTGTGTGTGTGTGTGTGTGTGTGTGTGTAGAGCTTCACCCTGTCTCCTGCGGCTGCTGATCTTCCTGAAGCAGGTGCCTTCACACAAACGGTTGAGACGCTGCTGTTTGATCAGCTCCATGATTTCAGGCTGGATCTTCTCCCTCAGCTCCCTGAAAAGCATACACATACACACACACACGTTTCAATGAGCAGTAGTGTATAACAAACAAGGAAACGGACACACCCAAACACCATCATCTAACTATTTAAAAGCAATATTTAAAAACTCAGATCTAAAAGGTGAGAGCTGTATAATGCGCACCTATTCATTTTCTGCATGCTCCCCTGACGGAGGTTTGAATTCTGCCTGGCATGCACAAAAGCAGCTATTCAACTCAATTAAACATGGTTTCAAGGGGAGTGGTTGTGAGTTTTAGAAAGTCGCTGATCTTTTTAATCTGCTTTCAAATCATACAGCTCGGTTAAAGCGAGTCCGGGTCGTGTAAAAAAAAAAACAGGTTCTCAAAAGAAAAATCTAAAGAGGTTTTGCTGCATCTAAACATGTGATGAACACGTGCATGGGGATTAAAAATGAATCTTAATGAACGCACCTGGAAGCCTGGTGCACCTAAAAATATCATTTGCTTATATAAAATGTTCAAAATCGCCCAAAAGTGTCATTAGATTTCAGCAGAACACTTTTTTTAAGCGTGTAAATGATGCGAAACGTCCTGCCGGGGGGCCGTGAGATACCGAGAAAATCTCTTTCCGTCTAATGAGATCTAGACTGCCCTACAACCATGTCATTTGTGTGGAAATGTCCTTTTAATGCGTGCGTACAATCTATAGAGGACCAGATAAGACAAAAAGAAGAATGACTAAATGACTCCTAAATAAAAATATATAAATAAATGACTTTTTGCTCGTCTGTGTGATTCATATAGTTCTATAATTCATTCCCTCCAGTTAAATTATATATTTATTATATGTAAATAATAAATGTATATATGTATATAAGATTTGGTGCATTGGAACAAAAGTTAATGTCGTAAAGTCATTGACGATTTATTTCTATATAATTATTAGTTCAGGTGCTATACTTTTGTTATTTAAGTGAGCAATAATCTGTGATCAATATTTTATATGTAGATTGATTTCTCTGCGCTAAGGAGGTGTGTCCTGGGAGTCACATAGAACATATATTAACATGACAGAGGTGGAGCTGCATCTTCAGGTTTCGAGACAAACTTGGCCACTCAATCACCTTCACCATCAGCTTCATCAGCAAGGCAGTTGTCATCTCGGCGGTGTGTTTGGGGTCGTTAATATGTTGGAAAACGGCCGTTCGGCAAAGTTTCTGAAGGGAGAGTTTCATGTTCTTCAGAATGTCACAGTACATGTGAGAATCCATGTTTCCATCAATAAACCACAGCTCCTTAGTACCAGCAGCACTCATGCAGCCCCAGAACATGATGCTACCACCACCATGCTTGACTGCAGGCAAGACAATTTTCTTGGTACTCCTCACCAGGACATTTTTATCTTGTTTAAGTTTATCTTGGTCATATCAGACCACAGGACATGATTCCAATATTCTATGCTCTTGGACCATGCTATTTATGGTTTTTTTCCAATTTAACATTTTAATTAAAATAATAATTAGATGGTGTGTTTCATATCCAGGCAACACAATCAATCCCAGAGATAATAGACATTTTTTTAATATAATTTTAACTGCAATCATTTTGGGTCTTTAAAAAAATAAAAAAATAAAAAAATAATTCCATACACACACACACACACACACACACTATATATATATATATATATATATATATATATATATATATATATACATATACACATATATATATACACACACACACACACACACACACACACACACACACACACACACACACAAACACACACACACACACACACACACACACACACAGGAACATGGATGCATCCCGTTTGTATCAAAATGCTTTGCATTTTAGACGATGCAAATAATTTTGTGGTGTGTGTAGCTGTGTTACTCACAGAATGGGCCGAGACTGAAATTCCTCCTGGTTCATTCTCTCTGACTGTCTGATCTTGAGGATCTCAGTGTAGCTCAGGTTCTGCAGGCGTGTCTTAAACTGGTCCAGAGAGTTAGGCTTGTTCGTCAAAGCACGAGTGATCTGTTCCCTCACCACCTGCATCACCTACAACACACAAACATGGATTTCTTCCATTATATTGACTCGGATAGGGAGACTTCATGCTTTAAAATTATTAAAAAATATTAGACAAGTTCAGTGACAAAGCCATTTTGTTCATTACAATTACTAAGAAAAATAGACCACAGCTTTACAAACTATGATAATTTGTAAGTGAAGATGTCTTAAAAAGCAATGGGGAGTCAATTTCTTAGACAATCGACACATAAAATGCAACCTCCATTCCAACGATAAAGGCAGTTCGGCTTAATTTGCATGAAGAACGCATAAAATGGAACGTTCCAATGCACAAAAACGAGAGAAAGCCAAACTGCCCACACAAAAGTCTTGTTAATATCACTTACTCAAGTCCTATTGTTCTTAGGAGAACGTTTGGTTTGATTTATGTTTAGCTATCAGTCATTTGTATACCGCCATCCGTAATATTAGTGCTACGATTATCTAATAGAATATTAGCCAATCCATCAGCACCGAATGAGTATAAATGAGAATAAATCACACCGCAAAGTGAAGAGAGTGAGCCAGTGAATGCAGCATGTCCTGCCTGGCTGAACAGATGTTTCTATACACTGCTTTTAAAGGCAGCACTGGGATTTGAGGAGTTTTTGATAAATAATAAAAAAGAAAGCAGGATAAAAGTTTCATTCCAAATCCCTACACTGACCAGGTGCTGCGCTTTGATAAAAGCTGAGTAATTATACCTCAATACCTCAATGTCCTTCAACACAGAAAGAAAGCAGCACTCACACACTACAGTTGTGGTAGAAAGGTAGTGTGTGATTATGGAACAGGGAAATCTGCGAGAAGTGGCCCAATTGTAATAAAGAATGCTGATCAGTATAACATTTTGCTTTGCATGGATGGATCTTCAGGAATCTGTAATTAAATTGCCTTTTTGGATAAACCTACAGAAGAACATATCTTAGACATTTCTTACCTAATTCTTCTGTCTTAAGACCTTTATTTATTTTTAAATAAAAAAAAAATGCCTGTCCTTTCTACTTACACGTGCAATACAGATACAATGGGCAGGGATTTTTTTTTTTAAATGTGTATTCCTTTAAATGCATTTCCTCCACAGCCTGTGAAAAAGCAATGCTGGTTTCAGCAGCAAGCTTGTGTAGGAATGGAAGGGTGATTTCCTGTGGAGAGACAGAAAGGTGGAGGAGGACAGGACTGTTGTTGCTGGAAAGGTGGTATTTATGAATAAAAAATAAAAAAAAAGCTTTTTAGGTGAGCCTTAGTATGTTTGCTTTACCAAGACTTCTGCCTGACTGTGTCTCTCCACAGACCACCTTTTCCCTTCTTCTTCAGCTCTTTCTTCACTCTGTCCATCCAGCACTGATAGGTGGGAAACACTTTCACCCACAGTGTGTCAGCTCCCAGATAATGCAGAGTGACATGAAGGGGGAGGAGAGGATGCATCTTCATTGGTGCGAGAGGGGAAAAAAGGTGCTAGAGACGTCCATGCTAAAGACAAACCTCCACGCTAGAGACAAACGCTGTCTCTTTAATTCATTAAAACATACTTATATTCATATATCTGAAAAATTCGGTCATCATTTAAAGTATTTTTTTTTTATCAAATTTCTCTTTCCTTTGCATTTCCCAAAACAAAGCAGTATCACTTTATATCTCAGATGTAGATTTCCATGATATTTTCTATAACTCCTTGATTTTGCAAGCTTGCCAACAGACACGTAATGAGCTGAAAAGGGGAAATTATCCCATGCTGTAACTCCACAAAATCAACTAACACCCATTGTATTAGCTAGAAAATGTGCAATCTTACTGAATATTAAAGGGTTGCCTGAAGAAAAAAATGAGAAAATTTCAATCAAGAAAACGTGGATTTTTCCCACATAATTGCTTTATGGCAAAATCAAACAAAGAACACAGTTTTTCTCCTTTTTAACTAAGTATTTGCACACAGAGCCCATGTTCTTGCTTTTCACTTATGCGCAGTACAGGGACGTGATCGTTTTCTACATGATTCAGTGTGAATGAGCAACTTTTGGAAAACGATTGAAAACGGCGTTTTCAGATTTATCTGGATTAGTGTAGATGTAGCTTCATCTTAAAAGTCTAAATTGACAGACTGATGCATTTAAACCACTTCTGCTGCAGAGACAAAATGAGCTCATCTCTGAACTATTGTTGTATTTCAATGATGCGCTATGTAGCTGGGTAGCTTAGCTAATCTTTCGAAAGAATTATGTGCCAATGTAGATGTGCATACGCATTACATAGCACACGTTGCGCAGACGATGGTATTTTTATCTGGTGAAAATTGCAGAAACAATTATTATACCAAATGTGCAATTTAAAAAGAAGCCTGAATGACACACAGCTCTACACTAAAATAAAAACATTTTCAGTTTTGAACACTCTGTCAGGTGAAATCATGTTAGCTTGAGTTAGCAAGTCATGTCACTTTTCTGGCTACTAGTAAACCTGTAAAGATTATAACTATTACAAATGATCTCATTAATACCGTTTCTGGGTTAACTCATGCTAGCTAGCACACTGTTGTAAACCATTAGCTCATGCCACCATTTGCTGTAAAGTTTATGACCAATTTTGGACATCTCGACTTCTCAGTAATGCTGTCAGGTTAGCTCATGGTTACAGGTTGCCATTTTACCACACACGCTTACAGATTTTTTTATAAATATCACAGATTTTCTTCCTCCTACTTGAAGATTATTACTCGGATATAAAATATTTTTTAAAATACTTTAGAAATTTTTGAATATTTTAGAAAAATCATTTTTAAGCACTAAACATTTGTTTTACTGATGCGCCAAGTATCAAATCGAGCACCAAAATCTGCCACGATGCACACATCCCGCAATTAAAACCGTCCGTGTGGAAACATAGCATTCATTTGGTGTCCTGACGATTTTTGAGTATATTAAAAAGCATCTTAAAGACATGTCCACGCAGTTGATATCATTTTCACATTCACGTGTGAAAATTTTTTTGCCGTGTAGCATCAGCAATCCAGTCAGTTTTTCAAGGCTTGTAAGATTAATCAGTCCTGTCTCTATTTATATCTACAGCTTTGCTCAGTTATCCATTATACATCCTAACAGTAAGGAAATCACATTTTCAAACAAAACTGACTTAATTCAAACTGAACTCTATACATCAACAGTCCATCAACACTGTTCTATTTTGTTTACTTTCTCTCTGACTCAGCCTAACATTCGACCCAGCCGAGCCCACCATTCACAGGCCGCGTGTCTAGAAACGCACAAAAGAATCAATCCAGTCACGATACGTTCTCGAGCTGGCATGATGTAAATCATGAATGCATCCTAATTTCCCATTCCTCGTTTCATTGGAAAAGTGTTCACCTGGTGCGAATCTAAAAACGCCATAGGACAACTGGGTGGAAATGGGAACGTTATTCGTTTCGCTATTGACATGGTAATTGCATTATTATTATCCTGGCTTGCATTGTTCCGCTTAATAACACTCCACCATCAAACCATGATGCACTATTGTGTTGCACAAACAGACGTGATTACTGCAAAAAAAATAAAAATAAAAAAAACTACGAGCGATCAAGTGCCGACTACATTCGACAAGACTCGAAGTGAATCAGCAGATGCAGAGAAAACTGCCACAAATGACAGGTCCTTACCGAGAACACACTTCAAAACATGTTATTGGAAACTGCAGCACAGTTGGGGTGGTGGTGCTGATCAGTAGCTAAGCATTTTCTCCTATAAAAGCATGTTCCTAAAAACTAGAAAATAGTGCAAAACAGCATTTTAATTCTCTTGTACCAATTAAACAGGCCAGAAAGTGCATTATTGATCATGTCAGAGCTTTTAGCAGTTTGTTCACATTCGGTGTCAGAATGTCTGTGAAAAAGCTAGCTTACCTTATTATTAATGGCTATAAACGAGCATTTCCTCCCCGACCTCTATAATCTCATGTTACAAAGTAGGGATGAAAATGACACGGTTCGGTACGTACATCGTTTTTTTTTTTTAAGGTCACGGTTCGCTTACATTTTTCAAAAAGCAAACAAAATAACGTCTTTTTTTATTTTTTATTTTAGAAATATTATTTACATTTGTGAACAGTTTTCATTTTTTGTAAACAATTTTAAATAAAATGCATGCTCGTTTTAAACGATAAAAAAAATATATAAAATATACAAATGAAACAATATAAACCAAATGAATGCAATACACTATTATATTGATTCAATTGAGTATACAGATGCTCCCCGCTTTACGAACGTTCGCGGATTCGAACTTTCGATTTGTTCAGAGTCGAAAAATTCTAAACTGAGGAGAGCAGCCGCAAGCTGGTCGTATTTTTTTTTTATTATACATTTTTTAACATTTTTCATTAATTGTATACCGTATTTTTCGATTTGTTTTAGTATATTTTTGTTTATTTGATAGTATTTATAGCTCTTACATGATTAGGAGTTTTGCGTAGTCAATAACGAACACAGTAACAACTTACAAATGAATTTATGCTACATCAATTCCCTGATGAGCAGCCTGGGGCAACTGTGACATCTCCAGAAAATCTCCCTTAGATGGTATGAGGAAGAAACCGTGTGAGAAAACGGACTCAAAAAGGGAACCCATCCTCATCTGGGTGATATCAAGAGTGTAATTATAAATCGGAGAGTGAAAACTACCATGAGAACCAGAGTGTGTGATTATGAGTAACTTCCTTTCTACAGTCTTATACAGTCAGTTGACGTTGTGGAACCAGGAGCTCCTGAGCAACTCATAAAATAGCTTAACATCTAAAATCATTATAGATCCAACACCAATTCCTTCATGCCAAAAGATGTTTAAAGTATTCCAATGTCAAATCTCTGCATATAGTGGGATCCAAAGGGTGCTGGTACGTCTCTAGATGGTTCGATACAGCTTCAAAAATCAATTTGATCTCAATTTAAAAAGCATTTTATTTGTTATGGAAAATTCTTCAAACTCTTAGAACAATCAGATTCAAGAATTCAACAGCATAGTTGTATTTCATTTGGATCTAAAGCATATATTGTATATTCTATTAAATAAATATATAAAGACTATAGTTGGGTTGAGGAAAAGCTGGTGTGTGTGTGTGTGTGTGTGTGTGTGTGTGTGTGTGTGTGTGTGTGTGAGAGAGAGAGAGAGATGGCAGGCTATTAGTAGTGAAGGGAGCAGGTGAAGCAGAAAACACATCTGCAAACTCAGCGGGCTTCATCGCACACCCATGACCTCCTTAACTCTTCCCACAACTTCACAGACCAACAGTGAATTGTGCACATTTTTATATACGGCGAAGACAACCATACGTTTTGCTGATGCTTTATGAAGATTGCGGAAAACCTGGACCCCTTTTCGTTCTTTGTCAGTCTCTTTATCCATAAAGATGAAGATAGATTTTCTAGAATCGTCTAGAATGGTAGACATCCGTCTAGAATGATTTGCCTTGAGGAATATGTGAAATCATACACAGACGTCCCGTGGAGGCAGGATATTACTGTGTCTGGTCAGATTTTAAACGCATACTGCACAGATATCACTTTTACCCTAACTATACTGCCGAAAATGTATGGACACCTGAATGCGAACCCTAACAGGGTGTCTTTGAATTTCATGTTAATTCGTTTTTTGCTGTAATCCAAACCCTTTTCCAGGAGGACAATCGAATCTACTAGAAAACCTTCCCAGCTGCTGACTTTTTGAAGAAATTGTGTGTTTGAATTATGTGTTTTGAGTTGTCTTATGTCCTGTGATATGTTTGTATGCCACCACCAAATAGCCTTTGGGAAGCAAATAAAGAACTGAACTGAACCATAGTGGTAACAAAATGATCCTAATGGGAAGTGAGAAACCAGGGCAGGATTGTAGTCTATAGTTGGGAAAAATATTTATTTATTTATTTTTTAATAGGTTCTGTTCTCTCACTATCAGAGACAAATCTTTACTTCCTGCTCCTTTTCCAATTCAGTGAATTGGTTTTTAAACCAGGCAAAGGTGATATCAAAAAGTTTTAAGCCTAGTTTTGTAACATGCCAACAGATGGCAGCACAAGGCTGCACGCAGAGTCACAGGGACCACCGACCTTCATAAGTAAGTGCGCCAAAATACATCGTCCTGTGTACATCGGGTGCTGTTCTGACAAACGTCTGCGATTTCAGCATTACACGTAAAAAACTAGATGCTCCACGACGACGATGCACCCTGTTACCGAGCTCTCATCGTACGTGAGTTTCTCACCAGAAACAACACGATCTAGCTTCCTCACCCACCCTTCTCGCCTTCTTACAGAAGATGAAGATCTGGCAAGGTGCTTGACACGTATTCCAGAAGTGTCAGGAACGCTGGGAGCTCTGTATTGCTGTGCATGGGGACTATTATGAAGGTGATCGAATGCAAACATAGATAAATAAAGTACTTTCTTGTAAACAGAGCTGATTAACTTTGATTGCTAGGTCACAATTAGCTGCCCCATTAAGGAGACCATCCCCCGAAGAACCCAACAGAGTGCACACTGTGCGATTTTGCCTATGATTTTGTAGTCAAATGTTGACGATCCTAAAAGTTTCCTATAATCCCAGGCAAAAACCTGTAGTCTTTGACAGCTGTGTGAAATTCTGGCAGTGTCGGAAGACTTTTTCCTGCAGTGCGATTTCTCTTACGAAAACCGTCAAAACCAAGAAACAATAGCAGCGCCAAACCTTCAAACCACCTCAGGGAAAACGTCGAAACAAGTTGGCTGGACAGTACAGCAAGAACTTATTGAGTTATGGAGGAAAAAGTGTGTTTGTATGACGTAGGCATGTCATGAAAAAAAAATTTGATTTCTGTTTGCTGCTTAGCTATTGATCACGTCAAACTTTGGACAAGTTTTTGTTCTTGTGTTCGTCGGTTTTTAAACTGTATTTAAATTTGTACAGTGTGTGCCCAGCAATAGCTCAATTCATAATCTTTGTATCAGTAGCCACAAAACTTGACCCTCGGCTGCCCCAGGTGACAAAGTACATTTCATTTTTTGATCCATTGCTGTGGAATATCGTGGTGGTCTCAAATACCAACATGAGGGAAGTGAAATGACGTGACAGAATGTTCTTTCTGCAATGGCTCGGCTGTGTGTCTGCGTTTCTGACCAGCCTGCTTATGAATATATCTTGGCCTTTCAGGAAAAGCTGCCAGGCGTTTCAGTAGCACAAAGTGCCCCAGCACTGTCGCACGCAAATGCGAATGTATGCAATGAGTCACTAACGCGTGGCACCTGAAGGCCTCGGCGTTGAGCTGAAGAAAAAAAATACATTTCCGACTTGGAGCTGAGTAATTCGACATTACTTATATCTCATGTAGCCAAAAGAGAAAAAGAAAAGAAAAAAAAAGCAAGCTGAGGCCACACATGCCTTTTGACTAAATATAGAAGCGTTATATCCATGGCCAAGGCTGTTTCAGTGGCTCATGGATTGAGGTCTGGCATGATGCTGGAGCTACAGCGTTATTATTGTGTGCGAGACGCGCACACACACACGCACGCACACGCACGCGCACACGCGCGCGCACACGCACGCACGCGCACGCACACACACACACACACACACACACACACACACACACACACACACACACAAGGACAGAAACAACTTCACAAGCCTCATCATCACAGTGAGGAAAACACGCGCGTATAAATAGCCTGGCATAGAGAAGGGGTTGTAAATAATAAGGAAGAAAGGATAAAGAAGCATGCAGGGAAGAAAGGGAAAAAAAATACATTTTGGAAGGAAAAAAGAAAATAAAAGAGGGAAAAACAAAAGAGCAAAACAGTAAGAATTAATTTACAAAAGGGGAGAAGGGCGAGAAGAAAGGAAACAAGAAAGCAGAGGAGAAAGGAGAGAAGAAATGAGACAAGACGAGAGGATAAGAGAAAAAAGAAGAGAATGGAGAAGGGAAGAGAAGTGGAGAGGAGGGAGAACAGAGGAGAAAGGAAAAAGGAGAAGAGAAGGGAAGAGCAGAGAAGAGAAATGGAAAAAAGAGAAGATGAGAAGAGAAACGAGAAGAAAAGTGCAATGGATAGAGAAGAGAACGGAAAAACGATGAAAACAGAAAATAATAGAATGTACAAGAAGAGATAAAACAAGAAAGGAGAGGAGAAGAGAAAGAAGAAAAGAAGAGATGAGATGAGACAAGACGAGAAGATAAGAGGAAAGAGAAGAGAACAGAAAATGGTGAAAAGAAAAGAGAATTAAAAAGACAAGAAGAAATCAGTGAAAGGAAATAGAAAAACGGAGAAGAGAAATGAAAGGAAAAGAAAATATAGGAGGAGAGAGAAAAGAAGAGAAAAGCAAGGAAAAGAAAAGAGAACGGAGAAAAGATGAAAAGTGACGAGAAACAGTAGGGACGAGAAGAGACAAGAAAGGAGAGAGGAGAATGGAGAAAAGAAGAGACGAGATGAGATGAGACAAGACGAGAAGATATGAGGAAAGAGAAGAGAAGTGGAGAGGAGGGAAGACATGGAAGGAGAAGAAAAGAGACAAGGAAGGAGAGGAGAAAAGGAAGGAGAATAGAAGGGAGACAGGAGAAAAGAACAGAAGACTAGATGAGACAAGAAGATAAGAAATGAGAAGGAAAAGGAGAAGAAAAGGAAAAGAAAAGAGAAGAGAGAAGAGGAGAAAAGAGACAAGACGAGATGAGACTACACAGAGCACTAGTGTAAGATACGCTGTATCTCAGGCCTGTAACATGATGTCCATATTACATACATGTGATTTGCATGACTGCACTAATTACTGTCCCGGATAAACCCTGCATGCCATGGCAGCACGATCGAACACGTTCAGATGGTGACGGAGCAAATCTAGCGCTAGATTTAATCCACGCCTGGGCTTCTAATCTTTAAGAAACCCTGCTCAGCTTTTCTATTTACATTATCCACAGAAGCCAGTTAGCTGAACCCTGAGACCGGTTGGGTGCTGAGTGGAGCCAAAACAACAAGTAAATACAGTACAAGTCTCAATAACTCAACAACCTAATATTCGAAAACCAAAGACACATCCATGGTGCAACATCTCGGACCTGTTAATAATAAAAAGCAGACAGCTCAATCCAGAGTGAGCGGAGCGTCTGAGGGGGAAAAAAAAAGAAAGAAACGACACGGATACAAGTATTGAGTTCATTTGTGACCCCAGCGTTGTGAGGATGAGAGGCTAGAGATCAGCGCGATCGTCTGCTCTGGATTGAGGGATATTTCATCACAAGATGAAAGCTGCCTCTAACCCGATTACTCTGGCAACCTCTTACAAAGCCTGCAGCCAACCTGTCCGCAAGCCACAGAGTCAGCCTGTCCCATCTGTCCATGTCGGGGAGATGACACAGACATGCTCGCCCTTCTCAAGCCCTCTTTCCCTCTCCAGCAGACGTCTCTGATCGTGATCAGCCCCAACTGCTGTGTATCGCCTCGGATGAGTTTCATACTCACATGTTGGCATCACCTTCATATTTGGGAGCCGGTTCCACGCTGGTGCAGCTCAAGAGCAATCGGGAAAACGTGGAGGCGAAATGGTGACTGGAAGAGAGTAGGCGTGATCCTGGTTGAAGCTCCGAGTCAGCCGGAGACGATGGCACGAACAAACCTGCTCGTCCGTCTCGCTAAACAGCGAAAGCATCACCCAGCAGCTTCGCTTAGGTCCATCTCAGCCTTGCGATTGGATTGGACAAGCGTGGAACGGATCAGACCAATAGCGAGGGAGTCACATGGGTTTCCTAGCGGTGGGGGGGATTAAGAGCACGGCTGCTAGCTTACACAGCGCTGCTACCTCACTAGTACAATCTGATGCGCCCAGGCGGCAGATTCTGCTCAGGTGCCGTAGATGCTTACGTCACTGATAGGATGGGAAAGAGAAAGAGAGAGAGAGAGAGAGAGAGAGAGAGAGAGAGAGAGAGAGAGAGAGAGGAGAAGAGAAGGGGGAACTGTAGGTGAGCAAACACTTCGTCTCCTGTGTCTTCTGCTCCCTTTCACACACAATAGGCATTCCATCTCATCCTAGAGGAGCTGGAGTAAGAGTAATTAGAATATGGTTGCTATGGAAACTGGCAAAATGTTGCCCGTCAGATTTTTTTTTTGCCCTAGGAGCATCAGTCTGGCTTTCTCTTTCTCTCCTCAGCATCTTTCTCTTGCGCGCTCTCTCTCTCTCTCTCTCTCTCTCTCGTACACACGGACACACACACTCACCATTTACTCGATGTGACAGGCAAACTCATGGAGCGAGAGAGATGGACTGGGGGAGGGGTAACAGAGGGTGTGTATGATGTGCATACAAATACAAGATGTGTGTGCACCGAAGGGTTCATCAGACTGAGGGTGTGCGCTCATCCAGAAACACCTCACCATCCTCGTTTTGAGGAACGTCTGAGCGGCCCCTCGCTGCACCTCAACATAAAATGGAGGTCAGACAATAACCCGCTGGTAACAGCCTGAACAAAGAATAGCATCAAAGTATGTGTGTGTGTGTGTGTGTGTATATATATATATATATATATATATATATATATATATATATATATATATATATATATATATATATATATATAAATATATATATATATATATATATATATATATATATATATATATATAAATAAATAAATAAAAGTATATAAGGGTATATAAAATATGATACTATGCAATTCAATATGGTACAGATTGAATTGTTCACTTATATTTCTTTGGGAAATCCAGACAGTCAGCAAATCATCACTTTACTTCCATCGATTTACTTTCGCACTACTAAGGCCTGCACTTACTAACAGAGCTTTTTAGTGAAGAAAAGTAAAAAAAATTCAATAAAACCAGATGTTCTTTTCCTGTGGTGTCTGCAGGAAGACGCAGCTCTACCTCTGCCATGTTAATCTGTATTCTATGTGAGTCTCAGGATGTGCCTCGTTCTCCGTAGTGTTGTGACGTCATATTCACGTAGCAGCAGTGGTTTTGAGAGAACGAACGCGCTCGAGAAACTGTTTGGCGACGAGAAATCGATCTACATATCAAATATTGGTCAAATTATTGCCACTAAATAATTTTTCTAAATAAAAAATTATTCATAAATAATAAAATTATAGCACATCTACTAATAATTATATATAATGTAAATAAATAATTTTTTTACTAATGCAAATATGTTTCAAAATGATGCATCGTGATACAAATGCCAAATTGTATCCAATGCACTCTTTTAAAAAAAAAAACGATGCATCACATCGTTAACCTTTATGCCGATCGTGATTTTATCATCAATTTATTCCAAATCAGTGTGTTACAGAGTGAATTATACCACCCTTATTACAGAGTATACGTCAATATGAGGTCCCACAGTTAACAGTATATGTCAGGGCACAAACCAAGCCATGACATCCAAGGAATTGTCTGTAGACCTCCAAGACGGGATTGTATACAGATCTGGGAAAGGGTACAGAAAAACTTCTGCAGCATTGAAGATCACAATGAGCACAGTGGCCACCATCATCCATAAATGGAAGAAGTTTGGAACCACAAGGACGTTTTCTAGAGCGGAGCTGCCTGGCCGAACTGAGCAATCTGGTGGAAGGGCCTTCGTCAGGGACTTGACCAAGAACCCGATAGGCACTCTGAAAGAGCTCCAGCATTTCTCTGTGGAAAAAGGAGAACCTTCCAGAAAAACAACCATCTCTGCAGCACTCCACCAAATCAGGTCTGTATGGTACAGTGGCCAGACGGAATCCACTCCTGAGTAAAAAAGCACATGACAGCCCACCCCGAGTTTGCCAGAAGGCACCTGAAGAACTCTCAAAACATTAGAGAAGCAAAGATTGAACTCTTTATCCTGAATGCCAAACGTCATACCTGGAGGACACCAGGCACCGCCCATCACCTGGCCAATACCAGCCCTACAATAAGTGAGTGAGTGAGTGGTTTCCGCAGCAGGAACTGAGAAACTGGTCAGGATCAAGGGAAAGATTTATGCAGCAGTGTACAGAGACATCCATGATGAAAACCTGATCCAGAACGTTCTGGACCACAGACCGGGCGACGGTTCATTTTTTAACAGGTCAACAGCCATAATCACACAGCCAAGATAACAAAGGAGTGGCTACGGGACGACTCTGTGAATGTCCTAGAGTGGCCCAGCCAGAGCCCAGACTTAATCCCAATTGAACATCTCTGGAAAGATCACTGAAAAGCACCGACACTCCCCCCATCCAACCTGATGGAGCTTGAGAGGTTCTGCAAAGAAGAATGGGAGAAACTGCCCAAAAAATAGCTGTGCCAAGCTTGTAGCATCAAACTCAAACTGACTTTAGGCTGGAATTGGTGCCAAAGTGCTTCAACAAAGTATTGAGCAAAGGCTGTAAATACTTATGTACATGTGATTTTTTTATTATTTTTTTTATTTTTAACACATTTGTAAAAATTTCAAACAAACTTCTTTTACATGGTCAATAACCCTAGAATTCAAAGGTTAATCCCAATCATCGTATGTAATTGAGATTTTGTGTAATGTCTGCTAACCACCCGTAATATCATAAACTGAGTAATGGTCCGATACTTACCTGACGCCTCAACCCTTTTATGCATTAGTGCTGGTAAAAATATAAGCAGGGACTATAATTATTGAGAAAAAGAATAGCAAGCTTTCTGATTAATTATCCCAATTTTCTGTTTTCCAGAAAGCAGGATATTTTCATGGTAAAGCTCCTAGGAAAGCCTGCATAAAGTTGTGACCCCTGTACTGTGTATTGGCTAATGCAAATCAATGTTGATAGACCAATCCATGTCTCAACCCATTTTTCCTTCTCAGCGAGCAATTTTGGTGAGAAAACAACCCGGATGACCCCAACGCAATTAGCATTTGATCGCTTATTGGAATAAAACAGGACATGCCAGAGACACGGGAGGAGAAATCCCCTAGTCTAACCACAACCCCACATCTGCACTCCATACATAATCCGAGCAGTGGGACAGCATGTTCGACCTGGTGCCCTTCTTCTACCTGGTGCCCTTCTTCTACCTCATCCTCTGAAGAAATGGCACTGAAAGCAATTTTTATTATGGAGCGTTTGCGAAATAGGAGTTATTAATTAAAATATCCCCATGACACACTAAAATGGCTAATCTTGTATTCTACATGTGAGTGATAAAGCTATGTGGTTCGACCTGTGACCCCTTTTTTCCATCAACCTCCAGGAGACCAGTGAAGGAAGACAGGACTTTGTGTACAGTATTTCTGCTCATGTTCATTGAGATATGTTGGACTATAACTTTGTTGGATAAACAGCCTCTTGAAAATGTGTCTGGTGATCTTGAAAAACCTTATGTCTTTCCAAACAGAATTTTTTCTGTTTAGAGCATACTTTGAAACCTCAACAATAAATTATTAACTCATCAAATTTTGCTGAAATGATGCTGAAGGAAGGTGGAGACCTTCTTTCCAGTTATTGTGCTGGGCTGCCGAATGTGATGGTAAAAAAATAAATAAAAAATCTATGGATGTATAAAACAGTGCTAAGGTGCAAATTTCTGACATCCTGAATGTCAGGCTTTGATACGAGGTACTATCGGAGGTACTTGAAGTATTTGAGTTAATTCAGTTATCACTTATATATAGTGCACTTTTCATTTTTTTGTCTACGTTCGAGTTCCCTTTCAATTAAATTTTTTTACCTCTGTTAAAAATATCATTAAGGCTCAACACTCCCCTACCCACATCTGCTGGGTATGGGCGAACACTGGTGGCCTCATACTCCAGAAATTGTTCTAATCAATTTCAAAAACTTTGAGAACCCGCTAAGTTGAATAAAAATATTGCCCCTCTCTGAGACCAAGAGCTGCATCTAATCACAGTCAGCTCTGAATATTTGGTTTTACTTGATCTAAAATTATCTACTTTCATTTTACTTGTCAATTGAATACCAATAGTTCTTCTACTTTGTCACACGATGATGTAATTTTATTTGTCAATTGACGATTTGAGAAATTGCTTTACTACTTTGTCTTTTTTCTGTTTGATCTTGGTTTCATTCTGGCTTGTTGAGACTGTTGTGTTGATCTTGGTTGTAAACCTCATAACACCTCACAAATCACCTGTTTTTGGCTTTTCACACTCAACAGGTGTCTCTGCGAGAACATAATCGCCACACAAACGTTCACTAATATCTTGTTCATTGTTAGCTTCATTTAAGACGTAACTTTATATTACTGTTATAACTGGCAACATTAGCTGAACAACTTCAACCAATTAAAATGTTCCACTTTTTTCAAATGTTTCCAATAGAAACAGCAGTACTTAGTCCATTCATACATTTGTTCAGTAATCCTTTGTATTACCCATTCGTCGCTAGACCATGTCCATGGAGATGTGGATTTTAATGAGTGCCAAAAATATAGAAAAGGCAGAATTTTGTTTATTGCTGCAAGCTGAAAGGTGGGAGCGGCTGCTGAATTAGCACTGATTCACAATTAGAGTGTCACCTTCAAGCCATGTTTGTTAATGAGTGCCGGTCTAACGTCCCCCCCAGTGTGACCGAGTAAAAAAAAAAAATTCCATACTGCATTCGTCAGGCTAATGTTTTTCGTCTACAGGAACTGCTTGCGTATGACTGCAGGTTATTTCTCTACTGCTTTAGAAACGTCCACAAGCCAGCATTGTCTGATTATTATTATTAGTGTTATTATTGGTGTATTGGTGGATCGACAGACACACAATATAAGCTTGTTATCTATGCAGCCAGAGATCCCTATTCACAATGTTGTCCTTACCTTGTTAAAGTCTTCTGACGTGGCTCTCATCTCCTTCCAGGTTTTGTTAAGGAGCTGGATGCAGATACAAAAGAACTCCTCAAAAGCGCGATCATGAGTGAAGAACATGGGGTGGAAATCATGGCAGTTCTCACTGGCTGTGAAGGAAGTCGACAGACAAAATGTTAATTGTCAAAGTCAAACAGGTCGGATTAAAAGAAAATATGTTTAGTAGGCAAATATCACATCAGCAGACTGTAGTTTAATATCAAAAACCCAATTATACAAGTTTTATATTTGTACAATAGAGAGCCTTGCATAAATATTCAAATAGTCACTCCTGCCCAATCCTTGACCACTCTTGACCGTTTGCTCAATCTCTCCGACTGGCATAGATCATTTTGACCAGTCCCCTCCACCGGCACAAATATTTTGATCAATCACTTTTACTTGCAATAATTGTTTGACCAATTCTTTCCACTGGCACAGACCGTTTGACTAGATCCTACTACTGGCACAGACATTTTGACCAGTCTTTCCACTGGCACAGACCATTTAAACAATCACTTCCACTGGCACAGACATTTAAACCAGTCCTTGCAATGGCACAGACTGTTTTAACCAATACCTTCCACTGGCACAGACAGTTCAACCAGACCCTTCCACTGGTGCAGACCGTTTTGACCAATCCCTTACACTATTGCAGGCTGTTTGACCAATACCTTTATTTGGCACTGACTGTTTGACCAATTCCCTCCACTGGCACAGAAAATTTGACTAGTCCCTTCCACTGGTGCAGACAGTTTGACCAATCCATTTGTCTGGCAGACCTTTTGACGAATCCCTTCCTCTGGCACAGACAATCTTCATTTCTGGGTCCTGTAAGATCCCAATCCCATGCAAGCCACATTTCTTAAGTATGATCTACCTGCACTTTTTGGTGTCCTCAGCAAGATAAAATCAGGTGCATGAAGAGGACTAAAATGTCTCTCGACTTAAAAACCAACACTGTTCGTTATGTTGACATGTAATGTATGTGTGAGTGAGATTTCTACGTTTATTGCCTCTACAACTGTCAAATTTTCATGCTACACATTGGATTTGAAAGGAAGTAGGTACTGCACCTTGAAACATTCTATAACGTAAAGGGTTCACATGTTCAAGATCAACCGAGAGGATTTAGACACCTACACACTTCTGGCTATAAATGGCACTCTTTTAAGCACATTCTCTCAGAGGATTCCGTGCCAGTCTACAGCGATTGCTCTAAACAAAAAAAATCCAGATGTGTCTTTTTTGTGCCTTCTGTAGTCTATCGATGTAAGTTACAAAAAGCAAGTACTCTTTCTTTCTCATTATTTAATAAACAATTATGAAACTCTTTTCTGCATAGAGGAACTTGAATCGCTTGACCACAGAATTAATCCTTAAGTCTTTAACATTATGCTCTTTTAAAATAAAAAATGGACCACCTGTGGGGAGAAAAAGGAGTTTTTTGAACAAAAGCTAGAAACCTAGTTCTTGCGTTTATAAGCAATATTGTTGAATGTAAAACAAAAACAACAATATCTGAGATCAGCTTCTGCAGAGAATGCACTAGTGTTTAGCACAGGATCAGACAACTGCAGGTATCTTGAATTCAAGGTCCTGTTCGGAAAGTGAACCTAGAGGCTCCTCAGCAGGCATGGGCTTCTCCCAGAGGAAGGTAATTGCATTGGCTCTGCAGAAATTGAAACTTGACAGGATAATGAATGATGCCTTCAGCATGACAAGGAGCTCTTATTCGAAAAGATGTGGCTGCTCCAGCCTTTAGCATGCAGTAGTGGCTTTAATGTGCTTAAAAGCAGCCTTAACAAACTTAATTTCACAGTATTTGCGATTGTCCAAAAAAAAAAATCTATCAAGGAGATTCTATTTCTAAACGAAAAATTCAAGAGACTCTTGGGAAACGAGAACACTTGGCTCATTTACATTTATGGCATTTGACAGATGCCCTCATACTCATAATTGAGACTTACAGTTATCTCAAATATACAACTGTGGAATTGAGGGTTAAGGGTCTTGCTCAAGGGTCCAGTGGTGGCAGCGTAATAGTGGTGGGATTTAAAATCACAACCTTCTGATTAGAGGTCCAACATCTTAACCACTATGCTACGCTTTCCAGGATAAAAAAACAGCTCCAGAAAAAAAAGAATAACTATCTTCTTATGGCAGTGAATTCAAATTGTGTATAACTATGGGGGAGGTGTTAGATCAGTGGTTAAGGCTCTAGGTTACTGATCAGAAGGTCGGGGGTATAAGCTACGGTATCGCCAAGTTGCCACAATTGTACAAAGCACCTTTACGTTCGTTCCTTTGTTCACATACCTGCCAATAGGAACACCTTCTCTTTCATGTAATTATCCAATCAGCCCATCAGGTGGCTCAGCAAAATGCATAAAGGCTTACAGAGAAGTTTATGTAACTGGAAATTGAAAATGTTAAAAACCTCATTTAGTCTTTTTCCAGATGCTACTTTCTTTGTGTTCTCAGTGCAGAATGATTTAGTGTTGTTATAATGCCTCTATCTGGGGCAACTTCTCCCTGAAGAATAGTTGTACAGTTCAGAACGCTGAATATTTCATCATAACAACTCGCCCCGTTTCTCAATAAAACAAATAGCTCAGGATGCCTATAAATCAGACACGGCCTCAAACATCAGCGCGTACTGGTGACGAATCAAGCCGGGTTACAAGTCTGTCAGGAAATACGATACATACAGTCTAAAGTGGAAGGCAAAACTCAGATGTAAATAAGGGACACCTTTTTGCTCAAAACCCATAAACCAGATTTCATCAGGCAAAGTATGACATTAATCTGGCAGCTCAGTAACCCTTTTGACCCACCATAAACCATCAAAGGTCTAGTGAATACCGTATCAGACACACTCCATCCATGAGAAACTGAAACCCTCACCCGAAAGCATAAGCCTAGACACATCTCGATTCTTTTGATGCCTTATTGCAAGCTTTACTGAATGCTCAGTGGCACGTACACATCTGCAATGCCATCCATGATACCGTCTCAAAACTGTCAAAAAAAAAAAAAAAAAAAGATTTTTTTTTTTTTTTGCCCTCCATAAAAATGCATCTCCTAGTGGTTACATCATGCGACAGCAACATCAAATTTGAAACGGACGCAGGAACTTTCGACAGCACTGTAATATATTGTGAGTTAGCATTACATGGTATTCTCGTATTATGATTAGTATTATTAATATACATTGTATTATAATACAACAATACAGAAACATAGAATACTACAATCACAATACTGGGAGATTATTTATAGATTATAGAAACAGTATTATCTAATCAATCAGTCTGCAGTCCCACCCTGAATACCCTTCCAATACAAGAAATAACAGTCGATGCTTGAGAACAAATAACAAATATTATTAGTATGGCGTTGGCAAATCTCCACAACCTAACTCCAAAATCCTACAGACTTTATTAAGGCCAATGGGGACTGAATTTAAAATGAGATGATGAACAACATCTTCTAGTCAGGTGTCCACAAACATTTGTACCCCAAAATAGTATTTTTCTTTGTGTGTCTAGGCAACAGATTACAAAAACAGTAATCGTTTATATCTATCTATATCTATCGATCGAAAACAATGATCAGACTAGAATTTTAATGGTGGGTTTATCCAGTGCCAGCTGGATCCCACTTCATGTGGAGTTTGGACACTGGACCTCCTTGAGTGTTTAAAGGCTCTGGCATGGACAAGCTGGTGTTGGATCTGTGATGATCTCAAATGTTGAGCTATTTTATGAGTTGCTCAGTAGCTCCTGGTTTTATAACCACAAATGACTGTATAAGACTGTAGAAACATCATTACTCAATCACACATCCCGGTGCTCATGTTAGTTCTCACTCTCCAGTGTTCTGTATTGTTTAAAGTCTATAATCACACTCTTGATGTCACCCAAATGAGGATGGGTCCCCTTTTGAGTCTGGTTCCTCTCAAGGTTTCTTTCTCATAACATCTAAGGGAGTTTTTCCTGCCACAGTCACCATGGCCAATCATTAGGTATAAATACACATCGTTCACCTTAACTGTGCTGCTTAAAAGCTGCTTTGAGACAATGTCTGTTGTGAAAACGCTATAGAAATAAACTTGACTTGAAACAATAACAAAAAATCCAGAAAAAGATATTTAAAAAAAGTTACAAATTTATTTGCATTTTAATGAGTGAAATAAGTATTTAATCCCCCACCAATCAGCAAAATTTCTGACTGTCTTTTATACAGGTAACGAGCTGAGATTAGGAGCACTCTCTTAAAGGAAGACAGACAGACAGGACAGACGGACACGATTGCTGTTTTAATAATTTGTTGCCAAGACAAAAAAACAAACAAACAAAAAAAACCACTATTTGGACCATTTTTGTGGACACCTGAGCATAAGATTTGTTCATCATCCCATTTTACAGTTAGTTCCTTGCAGCTCATGTGGACATATTCGTTAGAACAGCACTAGTAAAGAACTGATGGCTACGTCTGAATGCAGTAGAAATGTACAATATCATTAAAAAGCCTCTTTAGGTGTGATGCAGTGAAAACAGTCTATTAACAGTAACCGCAAACATCGCTGCCAACTTCATGTAGATGACACACCTGAATATGCAGGCTCAGTTGGCACACAGTATACAAAAGAAACAGATTTCACACAAGTCTAAGAAACTGTTCAATGCATATTATATGTTCTTTTAGAAGAATCAAGCACATTCTTAAAAAACCAATGACTTTTTTTTAACATTTGGATAAAACCAGAAATGAAACTGACAGGAAATACCACAGAGTCGGGTATAGCCTTTACTAAATGGCCTTAACTTTGAACAGGCCCCTATCAAGCAACTGAGCTTCAGCGTTTTGGCCTTTAAAGCTTTCTTCCTTTTCAGAGCCCCTACAATGTGTGTTTTCAAGCTTATAAAACACGTAGAGTAAAACAGCAAATGCACCAATGCTGAAGCGGTGTTTTGAATTTGTGAAGGATGCCAGCTCTGTGTTCTGTGCCCTGAAGTCAGACTTAAACCAGAGCGAAGCAAAAGAAGACCCAAAAACAAACAAAAAAAAAACCACAATTAAAAAAAGGTTAATACATTTGTGAGTAAACATCGACGCAAACTATTCAGAGTGACAAAACCAAGTAGGGAACGGACTAGACTAAGACGCATTGTGAGTCACTTTGAAAACAAGGGATGAGATGAAATGATAAAGGTGTAGTGATGGATGCTATCCTGATCTGATGAGAGAAAAAACTAAATAAATAAATAAATAAAAACACCAGACCTGTCAATCATCCAAAGACAAGCCCAAAAAAGATTTTTTTCACCTGCATCCATCAGGTGTCCAAGCTATGTCTAAGGTAGACAACAGTTTCTCTCGGGTCCATCAATTATTTATACAATGTCAAATTTACCAATACGTAAAAAAAAAAAAAAAAGTTTCTTTTATCGCTGTGGTACGAAATGTGTTTTTCAGGAGATTCCCATTAGAGCGAAACCCTGCCTCATTTGCATAATTGCATGTGCGATTTGAAGACAAAAGCAATTCGAAATACAACGTTGGTTTACGAAATCGTCGGAGGAGGTGCCAAAATTAATCTATTTGCATCGACTACACTTTTTACATATAAAAACTTGTAGTAAATTGGGAGCCTTTAGTGTTTTTTTTGTTTGTCCTTTACCTTTTAGACTGCATTATGAACAATGTTCTTAACACAACATGCAATGAGCATCTACACAACACACAGTGAGAAACGTTGATAAATGCATTTTATCATTTTATCTTCAGGGACAGAGCACATAGACTCCAATCAGTCCATATGGTCCATCCCTTGTCCATCTGAGACATGCTCACACTTTTACCCAACACCTATTCTACATGGCACACTCCAGCTGGACCATACCATCTATTTAACCCAAAATGTTAAAAGCACTATAGAGTATCTTGTTCCATGTCTTTTCATTTTGTTTTCACATTACAGTTACAAAAAGTGGAAAAAATATAATATAATAATAATAATGTTTAAATAATATATGTTATAGTATTTTATCAAAATAAAATAATTAATGCAAAACGCATTATTATATTGATTAAAGTGAGTAATCAGTTAAATTGGCACAAATCTACTTATGATCTACTTAACTCTTCTACCTTCATTCAGCAGACTTTAACAAATGTCTTTAGTCCTTCCATCCGTCATTCATTCATTCATTTCATCAATATGTGGAATTGGTAGGATTTTCTCCTTTTAAGAGAAATTCTTGAAGCTGGACATAAAATGCTAAAAAAAATCCCTTACGCTAAAGCTATGGATTCTTTTAGCATTTTTATGCATGCACAAACAAATCTGCACTAACTCTAGTTTCTCC
Source organism: Silurus aristotelis (assembly GCF_946808225.1). NCBI lineage: Eukaryota > Metazoa > Chordata > Actinopteri > Siluriformes > Siluridae > Silurus > Silurus aristotelis. The sequence continues at coordinate 16,441,518 of NC_139594.1, forward strand.
CTCTCTCTCTTTCTCTCTCTCCCCATCTATCCATATATATATATATATATACACACACACACACACATATACATACATACATACATACATACACACATACATACCTACATACACACACTACATTGCCAAAGGTTTGCAGACTCCTGGTGATAAGTATGGTATGTGTTTAATGAGCTTTAATGTAGGTGAGGTGAGAAAACCTTTGAGATCAGAGCTCTAGAGGAGGCTACTGAAGATCTACCTATCCAAACCATGTACAAGTGCACGGAGCTCACTCTGTGAAATTAAACTTGGTTTACGATTTACTGTCCTCTAAAAATAACAACATACAGACATTATTGTCTAAATAACTGCCAACTAAAGTGAGTACACCCTCAGTGAACATGTCGAAAGTGTCAATATTTTGTGTGAGCACCATTGTTATCCATCACTGCCTTAATCCTCCTGGGTATGGAATTCACCAGCACTGCACAGGTTGTTGCTGGAAACCTCTTCCACTCCTCCATAATGACATTACGAAGCTGTTGGATGTTGGACACATCGCGCTTCTCCACCTTCCTCTTGAGGATCCCCACAGGTGCACACCTTCACTTTCCTCAGCAATGCGGTTGTCATCTTGCCGGTGTGTTTGGGGTCATGATTATGTTGGAAAACTGCTGTTTGGCCCAGTGGGCAATAATGTCTGTATGTTGAGTTATTTTCAGAGGACAGTAAATCTGTATTGCTATACAAGCTGCACATTGACTACTCTAAAATATATCCAAGTTTCATTTCTACAGTATTGTTCCTTGACAAGATATAATAAAATGTTTGCTGAAATGTGAGGGGTGCACTCACTTTTGTGAGATACTGTATATTAGGGATTTGCATCTCCTTAACCTTCCTTGGACCAGTTTAACTAGATATTAACATGGTTCCAGTAATTCTTGCCCTTAGACAGGTTGTTCTTCAGCAAACTGTTTGTAGATTTTCTCGTGAGACAGCTGCAGAAGGACGATTTAAAAAAAGTGTGCATCAGATACAAGTTGGCATCATTTTTAACATATTTGCATCACTAATGACAAAGTTATTTATATATAATTATTAGTAGATGCACTTTCCTTTTATTATTTATAAAGTGACCAATATTTTATGTAGATCTGTTTCTCCTCGCTAAACTGTGTGTTCTCTCAGTACCACTGATGCCACGTGAATATGGCGTGGATCAACCCTTTGGAGGCCGAGGCGAGAGTCACATAGAATACAGATTAACATGGCAGAGGTAGAGCCGTTTTTGTTTCTTTTTTTTGTTTGTTTGGTTTTTTTTGCAATACAAAGGTGTGTTTGTAAAAGGGGCCATGCGTTAGAAATCAATTAAGTAAATTGATGATTTGCTGTCAGTCTGATCCAAAGATGTGAACTATTTGCACCATACCAAATTGCATTGAATCGGATTGCGTTGGATCGAATCAGACTGAATTGTAATGGGGGAAATCGTATCCCATCGCATCGGTAGCTGCTTCATATGCATCTTTAAATGTATCGCATCGTAGGCTGTGCATCGAGATGCGAATCGCATCGGACTCAGTTATGGAGATAAATATCCCTAATATATATATATATAAAATCGCATAATGTTTTGACACAAATACGTTAAAATGCATTATAGGAGTATAAATAAGCCTGAACTGTCTCCACTCTACTTAAGCAGCTGAAGATGTGGACACTTTGTGGACTTTGTGGATGTGGACACTATTGAGAACAGCACTAGAGAGAAGTAAGAAGTGATGGCTAAGTGTGAAAGCAGTAGAGATTGACAATATAATAGTGAAATCCTCATTCAGCAGAAAAAGGAGCGATGCAGTGGCAAGAGACTATGGAGGCAGGAATATAGACTTAATACAAAAATATTCCTCTATACTTAACTAAACCTTGGGGAGCCCAGTGTCAAGATATATCCTCACTACATCGTCTCACTTGCCATCTGGACAACAATTAAAGATGATGGAGCAGTGCTGTGGCTTGACTTCCTGCCTGAACACTATGTCCCTGAGGCATTTTCACACTCTTGCCCAGGCATGATGCCAAGCCGCAAAGCGTGCGATGTCTCACTGGGAGAAATCTCAGAAACCCCCTTCCAGCGTCTTAGACAAGTTAGGTGACGATAACGGTTGTTGACATTAGTCTTCCTAATGCTGTCTGAACATGTTCAATGCCAGCAGGGACAAGACAGGTGGAAACGGAATCTGACCTCATTTCTCACATCCCAACAACAGATGAAACTTCTTAGTGCCCTTTCCAAAGTCGAAAAAGCCGACAACATCATAAATCAATAGGAAGATGCATTCGGTCCTCGTTCGTTTTCGGCTCCTTGATTAATATTACATATGCTTTTTAAATCTGAAGAGCAAAAAGTCATTGTGTGGTGCAGACCACTTTGGATTCCATTAAGGCGTTCGCTCAAGAAACACGGAGGACTATAAATCTTTCAGGGCGAAATGGGTCTCGGAGATGAGGTGAGGTGGGGACACCAGGACAGCTCGTAAATGATGCATATGCTCACGGGCTTCTGCCAAACTGAAGCCCTTATACCTTTACATGATCTAGATGGCATCGCTATATACTATATAATCAGTTCGTCTTTTTTTTTTTTGTCTAGAAAAAATTTTCAAGTCTGTTTTCAGGTCAGTTTAGTTGTTGATCGTAGGAAGAATATTTATTGTGGAAAAAAAAAAAAAACATTTGTACTACTGCAATGAATTTAGAAACTTTGGATATCAATATAGTGTAAAAGGCAACGTTGGGCAGTCAGGGCTAGCAAGGCTTTCTCTGCTGGACTAAACTCGCAGAATCAGCGACTTACTTTAGTGCTGCAACAACTAAACTTTCTTTCGGCTTCTCCCATTAGGGGTCGCCACAGCGGATCATCCGTATTCATGATCCGCATGTTTGATCTGGCACATGTTTATACGCTGGATGCCCTTCCTAACGCAACCCCCCCCCATTTATCTGGGCTTGGGACCAGCAATAAGAGTGCACTGGCTTGTGCAACCCTAATGGCTGGGGTTGGCTCCCTGACCTGGGATCAAACCTGGGCCGCAGCGGTGAGAGCGCCGCATCCTAACCACTAGACCACCAGGGAACCTTTAGTGCTGCGCCAACTATAGATTCTTTTGGCTTCTCCCGTTAGGGGTCGCCACAGCGGATCCTCCGCACGTTTGATTTGGCATATGTTTTATGCTGGATGCCCTTCCTAACGCAACCCTCCCCAATTTATCCGGGCTTGGGACTGGCACTGAGAGTGGCTGGGGATGGTTCCCTGACCGGGAATCGAACCCGGGTCGCAGCGGTGAGAGCGCTGCATCTTAACCACTAGACCACCAGGGGACCTCTTTAGTGCTGCGCCAACTAATTATCGATAATAATGGATAATGTAATTCGTTAGGTGGATTAGATGGATTCTTTCGCGTTTTTTTTTTTTTTTCAAGAATTTCTCATAAAAGGAGAAAATCCTGACAATTCAGCAGATCTTAGTTAGTTAAAGAATTTAAGTAGAACAAATCTTTAGAAAATTAAATATTAGATGTAAAAACACACACACACACACACACACACACACACACACACACACACACACACACACACACACACACACACACACACACACACACACACACACACACACACACACACACACACACACACACCCTTTTATAAAAAAAATAAATAAAATAAAATAAATAAAAGGAACCCATTACTCTTTAATACGGAATTAAAAACAGCATCCTTTGGCATGATTTCAATTCGGTTCAGTGAAATACTGGTCAAATATGTCATGGCTGACCACCGCTAGCAATATCACTGTCTATGGTTTAGCTCAAAGATTAATGCCGAGATGCATTCATAAAGCACAGGTGAAGCTGAGTACTATTCTGTCTCAGTGGAAGTACTGCACTGGATTGATTGTGATGTCCTTTTCCCTGCAGATATGTGAACATGCATAAAACAAAATCATAAAGTCCAGGTATTCTCATGGAGCGTGAAAATCAATGCAAAAGACCTCAAGAAAAATAATGCTTTTTCAGAAAAGTGTTTTTTTTTCTTCCCCCTTACCAGTGATCTTAAAATACCTGAAGCATTCAAGTCAGGAGTGTGTGTAGGAACTACTTCATTAAATGTGACCCCGATTAATAACCCACCATATAATCTGGATTTAAGACCACAATGTGGACAAAACCAGCTACAAGGAGTGATTTCATGTGTTTTCATGTATTTATCTCTATTTTATCATTTATGTTTAGGAAAAAAAAGTTGTGCATCACAATATTAAAACTGAGACGATAAAAAAAAAAAAAAAGGGTTAAGGGATTGAGGACATTAATAAGGGCAAAGAACAAACAAGCATACTATTAGAACAGAGGTCTCCAACCTCCAACACTCAAGATGGTGGCATGGACACACACACACACACACACACACACACACACACACACACACACACACACACACACACACACACACACACACACACACACACACACACACACACACACACACACACACACACACACACACACACACTTGTGGTTTTTAAAGGGCAAAATGCACAATAAATCATAGTGTCATAGCTACAAACATTTTCTCCAGAATGTTCTTGAGACCCAGTAGCAACTCTTTCACAGCCCAGTACTGAATCATGACCCTGTGGTTACGGGCTTCTGTAGAATTGTGCCTTACACACACACACACACACACACACACACACACACACACACACACACACACACACACACACACACACACACACACCTTTCTCTAACCTAATTTAAAACATTTTTATAAATATATATGTACATATATTTAAATATTTATCTGCTCTTCCCAGTTTGCACAATTGCTACTATTTGGATTTGGGTCGATGCTAAACTGGATTTCATTTCTGTGTACTGGTAAAATGCAATGACAATAAGTTGCATCTATTAAGATTATTGGCATCATATTCAGAAAGAGGATTGCTGTCTTCTCATACATGTAAATTTCCACATTTTTGTAAGCTGCAACATGCACAATGCTAATTGTCCTAATTTCTTGCTAAACAAGTAAAGCGTAATTATTACGCCCTAATTTACTGTATAAGTTATAAATGGTCTGATTTATGCCTTTTGTGGCTTCTTTCCTTTTTTGTGGAATGGACAGCCCACTGGAGAAATTTGAAATCTCTATATATCAGCTATATATCATGCTCTCCAACCCATGACTAACGTGTTTAACAGGCTGGAGAACAAAATGCAACAAAAGAATTCGAAAACCCGACTTTTTCAGCCATTTGTGCTTCTTCCCCAACATGCTACCACAAAGTTAAAGGCACACAGCTTCACAGGATTTCTCTGGATGCAGTAGCATGACATTTTCCCTTCGTTTGAACTAGAAGACCCGAACCCGTTCCAGCATGGCAATGTCCAATGCACAAATCCAGAAGAGCTCTGATCTCAACCCTGTTGAACACCTTTGGGAAGAATTAAAACTTTGACTGCACCCCAGGTCTCCTCACCGACATCAATACCTGACTTTAATAACACACTCCAAAATCTAAGGGAAGATCTTTCCAGAAGATTGAAGGTTATTATGTGGGATTATGTTTTTAGAAAGATACATACAAATATGGTCAGGTGTCCAGAAACTTTGGTAATAAAATACGCACAATACATTTCTACAGTCTAACCCCAGACATGGGAAATCATCTGAGACAGACTCGAGTGAAAAAGATCCCACACTTACGCAGTTCTCCTACTTTGAGGATCTCGCACAGCATTTTGGTGAGCTCGATACTGCTGCGGCCAAACGGACACTCGTGCTTATCTTCACGACTGCTGTTCTCTAGGACGATCTAAAGAATATATAAAAATAAATATTAAATAAAAAAATAAATTATAATAAGTGCTGCTAAATAAAAGTGCTGGTTCGATACAACTTAAGGCCTTTTCTATTACATCTTTTCTTATGTGTAAATGAATAGATTTAGACATAATTGTTATAGTGACTCACATACAGGTTTATGACTAAACATGAATAAACTCTTAAGCCTGGTTTATGGTTGTACTTTCTATAAACAAGGGATCCGGGTGGTTTCTGCAATGGCACTGCATTCAAAAGGTCAGAATCATTTTCAAATGCAGAATTCGAGGCAGTTTCCACAAAGCTGGACCATTAGAATAAATCCTTATCTACCTGTTATTCTAACTGCCAGTTAGTGCTAAAAAGGTGTGTGTGTGAGTGTGTGTGCGAGTGTGCGAGTGGGTGAGTGGGTGAGAGAGAGAGAGAAAGCGAAAGAGAGGAAAGATTTTTTTTTACCCTGATGTAGGAATCTTGGTGTTGTTTGGCAAAATACAGCATATTATCCAGAGCCAACATCCCCGGTGGAATCTGTGTGAAATCCACTGCCGGGTTCACATGATTCTATAAATTCAAAGCACACACACACACACACACACACACACACACACACACAGTATTAGAAACACACACTATTTCCACCGACAGCCACAAGTGTGTTAGTAAAGTCAGGTAGTGATGTAGGTGAGGAGACCTGGGTTGCAGTCAGAGTTCACATTCATCCCAAAGGTGTTCAGTAGGGATGAGATCAGAGCTCTACAGCAGACCACTCAAAATCTTCCTCTCCAAACCATGTAAACCAGATCTTCATAAAGCTCGCTTTGTGCACAGGGGTATTGAACATGGAAACCCAAACATGTTCCACCAAGTTCAAGTAAATGCATAATTTTTTTATATATAATAATATATTTGTCAACCAAAGACATCCTGTACATTTGAGTGCTTCCAGCTTTGTGGTTGAAACTTTGACGTTTCAGAGAAGCTCAATCATAAGGAATCAGTCATTCATTCATTCATTCATTTTCTCCCGCTTATCCGTAATTCGGGTCGCGGGGGCAGCAGTCTAAGCAGGCCCCCCGCCTTCGACTGCTGCCCAATCCTCACAGCACCGTCCCTTACGGTCCCTCCTGCAGGTGGAGAGCCCACGGGAAGGCGGCCCCACGTCACTCCGACATCACGGACCTTGATATTTCCCTCATAAGGGACCCCCGGAGCATACAGGGTTAAGGGCCTTGCTCAAGGGCCCAAGAGTGGCAGCTTGGCGATACCGGGGCTCGAACCCCAGACCTTCTGATCGGCAACCCAGCGCCTTAACCGCTGGAGCCACCACTCCCCCTAGGAATCAGTCAACAATTGATCAAAGAGAAAGAGAACATCTCACTGGCCTTAAGAGCATCAAAGGAGTTGGAAAGGGATATTAAAAGAAAAACACCATGTTGTGTTAGTTACGCTTTATAATAAAAAGAAAAAAAAATGGCGTCACAGGAGGAGAAAACACGAGCAGCGGCTACATTACGAACTATATATAAGGGATGGATATCGGCATAAAAGTTAACGATGAGATGCAGCGATAAAAAATAAATAATTGTGCATCAGATCCAAGTTGGCATTTGTATCACGTTAAAAAACATATTTGTGTTTTTTTAGAAAACGATTTTTGTTTCTATATCATTATTAATAGATGCGCTTTATTTTTATTATATAGCCTGTTTCTCGAGCGTGTTCTTTTAACGGAGAACGAAGCGTGTCCTGAGAGTCACGTAGAATACAGATTAACATGGCAGAGGTAGAACTGTAACTTCCTGTAGACAGAACAGGAAAATAACATCTGTTTTTTTTTTTTTTTTTTTTTTTTTAAGGAGTCAGAGGGCACTTAAGTAAATTGATGATTTGGTTTTTCATCAAAAGAAATAATAGTAAACTGTGTACCATACTGAATTTCACACCATCGTATTTTTATGGAATGCATCGTATTGCGTTAATTCTGTAGCTGCTTCGTGGGTATGATTAATGTATCGCATCGTCGTTTATGCGTCGAGATGCGAATCGCATCGGCATCAGTTATGGAGATGCACATTGTTAATATCCACTATGACTTTGTATTTCCTAAATTATGGAAACATGGAACATGCGCTCACTACGTAGGGTATAAGAACAAACCAAGTCATATATTCAGAGCAAAAATTCCGTACTTCATAGCTTGGAATAGAAACCATTCCCAATTTGGTTTTCCTTGCCTTCAAATATTCCGCATATATAACAAGACGTGTGTTTTTGAGAGACAGCGTTGAGCCACAGAGCCACAGAGCAAACTTCTGGCTACATTCATGGCCATCTGCACCACCTGGATCTTGTGAAATCCAGAACATAGGGGAACATATGGCTCATTAGCACAGCAAGAACAAGCGAACGAGTCGAATCAGTCACCCTACCTACACTTTCAAAGTGTTGTGTGTCTGTGTGTAGGATTTCTGAGGAATCCTTAACAGTGGACCACACAGAGCTGCATGTGGGGTCTTTAACAAGCCACAGAAAATGAAAGTCTGTCGCTCATTCGCTATTTATTTCCTCACCTTCTTTCTCTCATGAAAGAATCTCTCTGAAGATATATTGAGGAGAGAGTGAAGTGATCAGTAAAACAACAAAAAAAAACAACATATGGCGTAATATACTATAATGACCAAAGTATAAGGACTTCGACAGCCACATGTGGTTTATCATCAAACTCTTCTCTCCAAGTTGAAGGCACATAATTGCATACGTTCTTCGTTCTATACGAATTAAATTTCCCCAAACTAGGAGACAGTTCCAGCATGACAGTGCACAAAGCCAGCTCCATAACCATATGCTTTACATTTACATTTATTTATTTGCATTTGGGGGACGCCCTTATCGAGAGCGACTTGCATTTATCTCATTCAATACAACTGAGCAGCTACGTGGTTAAGGACCTTGCTCAAAGAACCAGGAGGGACAGCTTGGTGGTTTGGGGTTCAAATTCAAGTCCAATGCTTTAAACACTAAACTGCCACCTTTACATGGGTTGGAGTTTAAGATCTGAGCTCTGAGCTCTGACCTCAAACCTAATGAACACATTTGGGACCTGCCTTTAGTGCCCCTATGAATGAATGAGCACAAATCTCCACAAAATAAAGTGGAACCTCTTCCAGAGGAGGGGAGGGTATTATAAGAGCAAATATGATAACTAAATGTGGAATTTCAAAAAGCACATGTAAATCTCATTCTCGTCAGTGTGCATGCTTGATGATGTGAAGTAATTAAGTGTAATCATACACCGATCAGAAATAACATTATGACCACCTGCCTAATATCGTGTTGGTCCCCCTTTTGCTGCTGTTTTGACCTGTCGAGCATTAACAACTTTACTTCTTCAGCAATTTGAGCTACAGAAGCTCGTCTTTTGGTTCGGACCACGAGGACCAGCCTTCGCTCCCCACGTGCATCAATGAGCCTCAGGCCGCACACGACTCTGTCACCGGGAGCTGCAGTTTTGGAGATGCTCAGACCCAGTCGTCTAGACGTCACAATTTAGCCCTCGTTAAACTCGATCAAATCATTACACTCGCCCATTTTTCCTGCTTCTAACATCAACTTTGAGGACAAAATGTTCACTTGCTGCCGAATAAATATATCCACCCACTAACAGGTACCATGATGAGGAGATAATCAGTGTCATTTACTTCACCACTCAATGTTATAACCAATCGGTGTATGTAATAATGCTGATAACGATGAAAAAATACTTACAATGAAGCCTAGTTTCTTGTAGTCTCTGGTGTACATGGACTTGCGCTTCTCGATGCTGCCGCTGTTGGACTCGCACTCGACGTCAAACGCGATCCGGCGCAGCTCGAAGATGATGTCTCTCTGAGCCTAAGTGTAAGACGCGGAAAGAACGAGGATTACGTCTTTACATACACCCTAATAATATGAGCAATCGGTAACATTTATGGCATTTGGCAGACGCCCTTATCCAGAGCGGCTTACATTTATCTTACTTCCACAACTGAGCAGTTATGAGATTTAGGACCTTGCTCAGGAGCAGCTTGGCTGATTGGTTATGGACAGCTATCAGTTAAATGGCTGTGTAAAATAACAGATCGTATGATTTCAAAGTTTCAAACCCAAATTTCACCACGATGATCCCAATTAATCAAGTTATTGCCATAATCTGGTGCATCCGGAGTATTAATCTCAAGAGGAGACACACAGACCTGGTCCTGAGGGTCCATCTTGGTCATCATGCGATCCTCCAAAAGGTTAAAGGTCAACACTTGCAGCATATAAAGCTGGTGGGCCATCTCATCGTTAATGGGCTTAGGGCTCCTGATTACATTCTGCAAGACAAATATGTGGAAAGTACAGAGAGTGTGAGAAAGAGAGGGAGATTTAAAAGACAAATAATAATAATACTACTAACAATAAAAATAATAATAACGGTACTCACTGTAAGGATAATGTTGCGCAACTGCTTCTGTGCCAGAATGTGAGCCATCTCCTGCACACACACACACACACACAGGAATTACAGTTAAGATGCTGAATAAACAGCAGGATTGTAGAAAAGCGTGTTATAGCTCACTCTGAATGCACTTACGGTAAGCGGACAATCAAGGATGCTGACAATGTTCGGATCATACTACCGTTACCAACGCAGCACAAATAAAGGAAATAAAATTAACAGAGTGAGAAGAGAAGAAAAAGGCAGTTCCATTAGTAGCAGGAAGCAGAGAGAAGTGAGATAGGAAGGGTTAGTACTTCTGGCTTTCAAAACCAAAAGAAAGAAAACTGTAATAAACACACGAAGGCCGAAATAACGATCAGAATGACTGAATATCAGGCATATTATTAAATAGCATAATTATTTATTTGTTTGTATGTTTATTTACTTTATTATTTAGACCAAGAAAAGTTGCATCGCACTTCTTTCTTGATGACATTTTTTAAGTCGTTTCGATTTAAACTATTAGAACAAGTCCATCGAGAAGATTTCAATTTTTTTTTTTTAGGTCCTAAAATGCCCCAAATGCATCAACTCTGCTTAATTTTATTTCACAATATTAATATTATATTTCTACTGATGCAACTCTGTTAGGGAAATGCAGAGAAATTACAAATTTGTAATAAAATATGATATAAATATATAGCTGCCATCGTTTTTTTTTTTTTTTTTTACATATTTGCATCAGTAAAAAACTTTTTATTTATTATATTTAGTAGATGCAAAATACCTTTATTATTTCGAAAGCGACCAATAATTTGTGACCAATATTTGATTTGACAGAGGCGTGTCCTGAGAGTCACATAGAATACAGATTAACATGGCAGAGGTAGAGCTGCGTCATCCTGGAGACACAATCGTACTGCATCATAACAGGGTGAATTTTGCATTTCAATATCATTCAGATGATTTTTTTCAGCAAGCAGGTCTTCAGCCGCACAATGACACAAAACACGAAATGAACACAACATTTTTGTAATGCAAAATGTAAAAGTATCGCAATTCGGTCACAGGTGTGGATAAAGTGTGTCAGATTTCAGACCCAAACTTTTTATTTCTATTTAAAAAAAAAAACAAGCTTAGCACACCAAACATGGTCCACACACACACACACACACACACACACACACACACACACACACACACACACACACACACACACACAAACACAAACACAAATGTACACAAAAAGCTTTATGAAATGTACAAAAGAAAGCCAATATAACCAGCCAATTGAACAATAATTTCCCCTCAGACGTTTGAAAATAATATACTGAAGTCCCCTTAGTGCAATTTATTCGGTAAAAAAAAAAAAAGGACATCGGGATAAAATATGAGTGTTGTGCTTTTGTTTGTACCTGTCTCTTGTCCTCGGGGGCTTTAAGGAAGAGAGCATTAATCACTGCGACGGTATAAGTCTGAATGTCCTGATCCGTCCTGAACACACGGAGAGAAAACACAATACCAACGGTCGCTAAAGCATCGAACACTCTGTCTTAATCAATTTTGGTATTGTAACTGATGAACCTCTGAAGCAGGACCAACAAGTTATGAATGGGGTCACTGTGGGACTGCGGCCTTCCCGTACCCTTGTAGATGAGGCATGAGCTGGCCGATAGTGATCTCCTGCGCCACCTTCTGGTACAGGTCCTGACTGTTGAGCACCATAGACTCCAGGATGGCCAGAGATCTCTGCAGGACTGCAGAGTCTGTAGCTGACTTACACACAAAACTTGCAATCTGCAACAGGAGGGCAAACGAGAAATGGTTCGATTTTGGGTTACAGATCACACAAGAAAAAGGAAGGTGTATACAGACATATGTAAATACATGTACAGCAAATAAACATATGTATAAACAATATATAATGTATATATATATATATATATATATAAAATGTATATATATATATATATATATATATATATATATATATATATATATATATATATATATATATATACAGTGGGTACGGAAAGTATTCAGACCCCCTTAAATTTTTAACTCTTTTTTATTTTGCAGCCATTTGCTAAAATCATTTAAGTTCATTTCTTTTCCTCATGAATGTACACATAGCACCCCATACTGACAGAAAAACACAGAATTGTTGACACTGTTGCAGATTTATTAAAAAAGAAAAACTGAAATATCACATGGTCCTAAGTATTCAGACCCTTTGCTCAGTATTTAGTAGAAGCCCCCTTTTGATCTAATACAGCCAGGAGTCTTTTTGGGAAAGATGCAACAAGTCTTTCACACCTGGATTTGGGGATCCTCTGCCATTCCTCCTTGCAGATCCTCTCCAGTTCTGTCAGGTTGGACGGTAAACGTTGGTGGACAGCTATTTTTAGGTCTCTCCAGAGATGCTCAATTGGGTTTAAGTCAGGGCTCTGGCTGGGCCATTTAAGAACAGTCACGGAGTTGTTGTGAAGCCACTCCTTCGTTATTTTAGCTGTGTGCTTAGGGTCATTGTCTTGTTGGAAGGTAAACCTTCAGCCCAGTCTGAGGTCCAAAGCACTCTGGAGAAGGTTTTCGTCCAGGATATCCCTGTCCTTGGCCGCATTCATCTTTCCCTTGATTGCAACCAGTCGTCCTGTCCCTGAAGCTGAAAAACACCCACACAGAATGATGCTGCCACCACCATGCTTCACTGTTGAGACTGTATTGGACAAGTGATGAGCAGTGCCTGGTTTTCTCCACACATACCGCTTAGAATTAAGGCCAAAAAGTTCTATCTTGGTCTCATCAGACCAGAGAATCTTATTTCTCACCATCTTGGAGAACTCCATGCGGGTTTTCATGTGTCCTGCACTGAGGAGAGGCTTCCGTCGGGCCACTCTGCTATAAAGCCCCACTGGTGAATGGCTGCAGTGATGGTTGACTTTCTAAAACTTTCTCCCATCTCCCGACTGCATCTCTGGAGCTCAGCCACAGTGATCTTTGGGTTCTTCTTTACCTCTCTCACCAAGGCTCTTCTCCCCCGATAGCTCAGTTTGGCCGGACGGCCAGCTCTAGGAAGGGTTCTGGTCGTCCCAAACGTCTTCCATTTAAGGATTACGGAGGCCACTGTGCTCTTAGGAACCTTTAGTGCTGCAGAAATTTTTTTGGAACCTTGGCCAGATCTGTGCCTTGCCACAATTCTGTCTCTGAGCTCTTCAGGCAGTTCCTTTGACCTTAATGATTCTCATTTGCTCTGACATGCATTGTGATCTGTAAGGTCTTATATAAACAGGTGTGTGGCTTTCCTAATCAAGTCCAATCAGTATAATCAAAAATTTCTGGACTCAAATGAAGGTGTAGAACCATCTCAAGGATGATCAGAAGAAATGGAGAGCACCTGAGTTAAATATATGAGTGTCACAGCAAAGGGTCTGAATACTTAGGACCATGTGATATTTCAGTTTTTCTTTTTTAATAAATCTGCAAAAAGGTCAACAATTCTGTGTTTTTCTGTCAGTATGGGGTGCTATGTGTACATTCATGAGGAAAAGAAATGAACTTAAATGATTTTAGCAAATGGCTGCAATATAACAAAGAGTGAAAAATTTGAGGGGGTCTGAATACTTTCCGTACCCACTGTATATATATATATATATATAAAATTTTTGTTTTTTTGGGTTTTTTTTTTTATTCTACATAATGATTTGTATCTAAGCTTATCATCAATTAACTTTCCATTCATCTTCATTGGCTCAGCATGAACCACTGAAACCTCCTTAGGAAAATAAGGCTGACTCACTGCCTGACTTTGTGTTCGCACTCTTGAGTGTACAGTTAAACTCCGCAAACGTCTGTAAAGGAACGGTTCCCATAGAAATGAATGCTCTCCAGAACACATTGGTCATGCTGAGTCAATGAATCATACCCACCTCATGTTGATTTAAATCATCGTAGGGATTTTATGCAGATTTCTTCAGTGTTCGAAAAAGTACAGCGCAAATGTGTTCGGAAGCCTCATTTAGTCCATGAACTTTGCAGGAATAAACATTAACAAAGTGGCGTGGGTGTTGTTGAGTGGCCTGAAGCCAATCCGTTTTAATTTTGATAAATTCTGAGGTAAATTCTTCTGAATTTCTGAAATTTGAAATCGGAATTTTTACTAAGCCCACCTTCTTGATAAAGGCCACAGAAAAGGTATCCCATGAGACGATGCCATGGTCCATGAGTTCCACGAAGGCCGTCAGAGTGTAAGACAGAATCTCTCCAAAGCTGCAGGAAAAAACAAGATAACAGCCACTACGTTCATGTCTACCTACTGAGCTGATCTGAAGCACAACGAAGCATCAGCCTCATAAGGGGAAAAGGGGAATTTGCAGGTGTTTTTAGCCAGTGCCATACAAAGAAAAAAGCCACAGAAAGCTAAGAGACAGAGGAGAAGACGAAGACAGCATGGCACTAAAGAACGTAACTACTCTACAACATCACAGAGCAGAAGGCAGGGGCGAGGAAGCAGCGTTTCAGCAGCGCGGCTGTACAGCGTGATCTCGTGCAACTGCATACAATTATTAGTCTGATGGGGAACGGTTAGAGCAGAGATCATCTGAAGGAAAGCTCTGAATCAATTTTAACACAATATAGAAAATATTCTGTGCCCAAGTTATAAATGGTTTGAAGCAGAATGGACTCTGAATGGACTTGAGGGGAAAAAAAAAAATTTAAATCTAAAAATCTCAATTGGCAAATCCTAATAATCACTGTAAAATAAATGTATGCTTATGTCTTAAGACATGTGCGTGTGTGTATATATATATATATATATATATATATATATATATATATATATATACAGTGAGGAAAATAAGTATTTGAACACCCTGCTATTTTGCAAGTTCTCCCACTTAGAAATCATGGAGGGGTCTGAAATGGTCATCGTAGCTGCATGTCCACTGTGAGAGAAAAAAAATCCAGAAATCACAATATATGATTTTTAAACTATTTATTTGTATGATACAGCTGCAAATAAGTATTTGAACACCTGTCTATCAGCTAGAATTCTGACCCTCAAAGACCTGTTAGTCTGCCTTTAAAATGTCCACCTCCACTACATTTATTATCCTAAATTAGATGCACCTGTTTGAGGTCGGTAGCTGCATAAAGACACCTGTCCACCCCATAAAATCAGTAAGAATCCAACTACTAACATGGCCAAGACCAAAGAGCTGTCCAAAGACACTAGAGACAAAATTGTACACCTCCACAAGGCTGGAAAGGGCTACGGGGAAATTGCCAAGCAGCTTGGTGAAAAAAGGTCCACTGTTGGAGCAATCATTAGAAAATGGAAGAACCTAAACATGACTGCCAATCTCCCTCGGACTGGGGCTCCATGCAGGATCTCACCTCGTGGGGTCTCAATGACCCTAAGGAAGGTGAGAAATCAGCCCAGAACTACACAGGAGGAGCTGGTCAATGACCTGAAAAGAGCTGGGACAACCGTTTCCAAGGTTACTGTTGGTAATACACTAAGACGTCATGGTTTAAAATCATGCATGGCACGGAAGGTTCCCCTGCTTAAACCAGCACATGTCCAGGCACGTCTTAAGTTTGCCAATGACCATTTGGATGATCCAGAGGAGTCATGGGAGAAAGTCATGTGGTCAGATGAGACCAAAATAGAACTTTTGGGTCATAATTCCACTAAACGTGTTTGGAGGAAGAAGAATGATGAGTACCATCCCAAGAACACCATCCCTACTGTGAAGCATGGGGGTGGTAGCATCATGCTTTGGGGGTGTTTTTCTGCACATGGGACAGCGCGACTGCACTGTATTAAGGAGAGGATGACCGGGGCCATGTATTGCGAGATTTTGGTGAACAACCTCCTTCCCTCAGTTAGAGCATTGAAGATGGGTTGAGGCTGGGTCTTTCAACATGACAATGACCCGAAGCACACAGCGAAGATAACCAAGGAGTGGCTCTGTAAGAAGCATATCAAGGTTCTGGCGTGGCCTAGCCAGTCTCCAGACCTAAACCCAATAGAGAATCTTTGGAGGGAGCTCAAACTCTGCGTTTCTCAGCGACAGAAACAGTCAAACCTGACTGATCTAGAGAAGATCTGTGTGGAGGAGTGGGCCAAAATCCCTCCCGCAGTGTGTGCAAACCTGGTGAAAAACTACAGGAAACATTTGACCTCTGTAATTGCAAACAAAGGCTCCTGTACCAAATATTAACATTGACTTTCTCAGGTGTTCAAATACTTATTTGCAGCTGTATCAAACAAATAAATAGTTTAAAAATCATATATTGTGATTTCTGGATTTTTTTTTTTATAGATTATGTCTCTCACAGTGGACATGCACCTACGATGACAATTTCAGACCCCGAGTCATGCCTCGGCCCCCTAAGTGGGAGAACTTGCAAAATAGCAGGGTGTTCAAATGCTTATTCTCCTCACTGTGTGTATATATATATATATATATATATATATATATATATATATATATATATATATATATATATATATATATATATATATATAAAAACTTTTTCTGCAGCCATTCCATGACATTAACAGCAATTTTAAAAGATAAATAAATAATTTTTGGGGTGCGCTATATAGAAAAATACTCAACTTTGAGTTAATAGTAATAAAAAGCACCAGGACACATCATACGATCATCAATTGTTGATTTCTTTCCGATAAGAGCACATTCTTGTTTTATTGCTTACATTTAAAATTGTATGCTTTTTGCATTTTAAAGCATTTTGTATGCATTTTATATTGCAAAAAATTAATAAATAAATGAAAAACACGGACACAATCTAATCTAATTAACTTTATATTACATGCAGTACGAGATCTTTAAAAAAAAAAAAAAACGCCAGTCTTATGAGGGGGGAAAATAAGATTAAATACCTAAATGTTAAAGGCAACTAATTTACAGCTACATGTAGCAGGTGAGAAAAGGAGTTAGTATCTATGGTTTTAAAGCCCAATACCACATGCAAACAGAGGAAAAGATGTTGATTGGGTTAATTTTTTTTGGGGGGTGGGGGAAAGATCATAAAGTCATTAAAGACAGCTTGCGGGTGAAGTGGGTGCTGTGATTTTTCCCCATCAGTTTGAGCCAGTTTCATGCAGATTGTGTAGGATTAGATGCTACGAGACGGGTTATCCAGCTCAAGGTTGGGGAAGGGGGGGGGGCTTACCAGGGCTTCATCATCTTCTGAAGTTTCTGATAGCGCCTAAAAAAGATTTAAAAACTTTGACGTCAGGGAGACAGTAAAATGAACAAAAACATTATGGTCTGATCTACTGGGCTCCTTCTGATACTAGTCGGAAATCAGAGCCAGCTCTATGAGAGAGCGCACATACATTTTCATACATCATAAAAAAAAAAAAATTTGAGAATTGTTGGAACTTTAACATCACACAAGTTGAGGGAAATAAAAAAATAAGACATAGATCCTATAAGCATGCAAAGCTGAGCACTTGAGAAAGCAGAGCACTGCTCACCACAGTCTCATCAGCACTCGTTTTGAATCGTAACACAATGGAAAAAACGAATAAAGAAAATTGGAAAAAAAAAATTCATAGAAATCTACGTAGGCGTGTGCAAAATAAATGAGAAATTAGCATTAAGAAAAATTGCATTGCAGGATCGGAGCTGTAACACTGGATGAATATTCCAATAACCATAATAATGTGCATAATTCTTTTCCAATTGTATATATTAGGGGTGTAACTGAAAATATAAATTGGCATCAATTCAAACATTCATCTGAAATACAAATACGAGGCAGCCATGTTTTTTTTTTTTTTTTAATTAAAAGCCATGGTTTACATGGTATCCGGCTCAAATTAGATATATGAGGTATCAAAAAGCTTCCAGACAAGTTTCGTAGCACGCCAACAGATGGCAGCACATGGCTGCACGCGTGGTCACAGGGAGCACCGAACTTTATAAGTCAGTGTGCTTAAAAAAAACTATCCTGTGTACATAGGGAGCTGTGCAACTGGTGCTATTCTGAGTAAGTGCACGTCTCATAAAAGAAAAATCCATGAATTTTCAGTTTACTGTACAGTATTTGACCAAATACATTGTTTAAAATGTTATTGCTAACTTTCCCAAACATTCGGTCACCGCTGCGGATTCCCGCCAATTTTAAGATACTCCGCAACTTGCTGTTAGTCCGGGAACCCGCGAATTTGAGTAGCGAGTTACGAACAGCGGATTATCAAGGGTTGACTGTACACATTTGGAGCAGATATACATAATGTAGAATTAGCATTTACACCCCTAGTATATAAATAAAATCCAATTGTTTTTGTATAAGACAGATTGTATGATGTTCTGTTCTGTCAAGCAGATCATGTGGCAGCACAATTGGCCCACTGCCTTGCACTGTTCTCTCAGTCATTTTCATACAACCAAAGAGCCACTAGAGGGCGACGTCCTATTGCTCAACCAGCCTCTCTCTCAAAAACACACACACACACACACACACACACACACACACACACACACACACACACACACACACACACACACACACACACACACACACACACACACACACACACACACACACACACACACACACACACACACACACACACACACACACACACACACACACACACACACACACACACACACACACACACCCATGATGTCATCAGGCCGATAGCGGAGCCCGGTTTCTGTGCCCTCGAGAGCGCAGTCATGCCTCGGCCTCCGGAATAATTACAGCATGGTCAGTGCGCAGCAGGAATCTGTGGCAGGAATGTTCGCTCTTGGCCAAAGCGTGAACATACAGTATATGTGCGAGGTCCTTGTGGTGCCTTCTGGTATGAACGGACTGCACAGAAACCCACACAGAGACTCTCTGAGGAAACGAGATGTTGACACAGAGCTGCTTTATGTACGGTGCGGCCATAGAAACCAGTTCACGGTGGTTTTGGAAGGACTTTGAGTAAAGGGGAAAAAACGAAAAATCGTGAGGTTTAAACAGTGGGGTAAAATAAATCCATCTCCCTATATGGAGCTTTTTTTCTCTTGTGTGGAACAAAACAAAAAAAACAAAACAACAATCTGCTCACCCAACTCTTAAAATTAGAGCTCATAAACAAGCTGCCTTAGGTAAACATTTCTCCATCTCCACAGCAGCATCAAATTAGAAAACTATCTGCCTGGAAGAACTAAGCAGAGAGAGAGAGAGAGAGAGAGAGAGAAAGAGAACATTTATTTTGCTTTCCTGCTCTTCACTGCTTGATGGGGGGAGGAATAATTAGGAGAGAGCATGTAAGTGAAAACAAAAGCATGATATACCACCCCCACAGAGGCCACGATGAGTGGCTCCATGCTGTCCTGAGGCTGACCACCCTGAATGAGATTGAGCCGGGACTGGCGGACAATAATTAACATTCATATCCATTCAGACACGAGAGAGCGCTTTATAAAGAAGCAGGAGTGCGTCAGTACTGAAAAGCATCAACATACAGTCTCGCCTCGCCCTAGGTCTCTCTCTCTCTCTATAAAACTGACATCCCCTCATGGCTGAAAAGATTCAGTATCTGAATATTAAATATTCATTTACTATTTTGTATTTTATACAGATACGGGAAGCTTCGCATCCTAATATTAACTCTACTATACACAAAATCCACATTCATTCATGCCAGTTGGCAGATGCCCTTGTTCAGAAGATGAGGGTTAAGGGCCTTGCTTAGGGGCCCAGCAGTGGCAGGTTGGTGGTGCTGGGATTTGAACTTGTGGCCTTGTGATCTCAAGCTTCAAAAGGGTATAACGCTTAGTACAAAGGAGTATTCAAAGCATGCACTAATGACTAGAGAGGTCTAAAGGGGTCTAAAGGACCTGTTTAATGTCAGACAATATTTTCACGGACCGGCCTTCAAGGTGTGGCGGATAAATACAACAAAATAAAATGATACGACCGGCGTAAAAAAAAGTTATTTTCTAAATATAATAAACATGAATCCACTGTGTTGTTTTTGGTTCATTTTGCTAGCTTGGGGGTGTCAGTTTAGAGGTAATGTATTATGTGTTAGATGCCGGAGCCCCTTTAAGAAGATAGCGGATGGAGGTAAGACATGTGACCGAGGCATCATGACATGAATCAAGAGCGAGTCGTAGACAGATGTGGCGAATCTGGTAATTTTCCTAAATAAAACATCATTCAGAATCAGATAATAAATAAAACGGAAATAATGTAAGTTATGTATTCTTTCTGTGCGGCCCGGTACCAATTGACCCACGGACCGGTGCGGCCCAGGGGTTGGGGACCACTGGTGTAGGGCACTATATTTACATTTATATTTGCGTTCACATTTACGGCATTTGCCAGACGCCCTTATCAGGAGCACCTTACAATTGTCTAATGCATACAACTGAGCAGTTAAGGGTTAATGGACTGGTTGAGAACCATGCTCAAGGCCTGCTTTGTATAGAGCGGTAGAATTTAAATGCACAACCTTTTGTTCAGGAGTCCAACATCTTAACCACTGAGCTACCACATACTATACTATAATGCGCTCATGATTGGCATTTCAAATCCAGCCATATCTCCTTGTACTACTTTTAGCTGCTCCCATTAGGCGTCACCACAGCGGGCGACAGGCTTGGGACCGGCACTAAGAGTGCACTGGAGTGCAGACCCTTTTGATTTGGCTGCACAAAGAATGCAAAATGTCGTCATCTTGTGTTTTTGGGTGACAGAATAATCATCAAAAATACTCAGCGCACACGTCACATCAGATAAGGTTAAAGAAACTACTTCCTTTTGTTGATATGGTTTGGTTACTCGGCATGCTTGACAGACATATCTTCATGGATGAGTGCTCACCAACTAAAACTTAACCCCAGCAAAACAGAACTGCTGGTCATCCCAGGTGATTCATCTCCAGGTCAAGATCTCCAAACAACACTTCATGACTCTCTGCTCCCCACTTCAGCCACTGCTCGTAACCTTGGGGTAATTATAGACAATGAATCGTCCTTCTTCCCACATGTCGCTAATGTGGCTCATTCTTGTAGATTTCTTCTCTACCTCAGTGACCTCATCACATCTCGCACTGCACCACGCTGTCTGAGATCCTCCAGCACTGCTCCACTGGTACCACCTTCTCTCAGAATGAGAGATAAGTACACTTCAAGGCTCTTCTCTGTTCTGGCACCGAGGTGGTGGAATGAACCTCCCCTAGATGTCCGTACAGCGGAGTCCCTGACTATCTTCAAGCGACAATTGAAGACCTACCTCTTCCTGAAATACTTAAATTAGCACTTTCCAGGTTTGCTTTGTAGAATTCAAGAGATATATTTATATTAAATTTGTAATCTGGCGTACCAGTGTAGATTTATTCATTGCTAGAGGCTCAAAGCATTTTTGTACGTTGCTTTGGATAAGAGCGTCTGCTAAATGCCGCAAATTTAATGTAAATGTAGAAAGATTTGTCATGCATGCGAGCAGTTCAGAAATTGGGAAACAAGTAAAGTGATTGCTCATCTAACGCTAACTTTATTAGCGTATAAGTTAGCTAACTGCTAGATAATTACCAGAGATTGAACATAAAGAAAACTGTTACCTCTCTCTTTCTCCACTTGTACTTATGGCAACTGTAGAGGAGAGTTAACAGTGAAAAGGCAGATGTTATGTGTCAGGTGTGTATTCGGGTATTTACATTTGCTAATGGAGTAGCCAATCAAAAGGATAGCTCGCCAGTTAGATAGTAAGCTAGGTGGACATTGGCTTCTCACTCTCATACAATTAGCTCTTGTTGCCTACTGTAAAGGTTTACTTTTTAAAATAAAGTTTGTGGTCCTGGGACTTAATAGCATTAGTGAAGCGGACAGAAATCTTTCTGCCTCCACCTAAACTCCGCCCAGAAAAAAGTCACAATGTAATGTTTACTAAGAGAAAAAGGGCACAGTTTCAGATTTAGCTAAAGACGTCTCCAATAAGTGT
Organism: Silurus aristotelis; assembly: GCF_946808225.1. Taxonomy (NCBI): domain Eukaryota; kingdom Metazoa; phylum Chordata; class Actinopteri; order Siluriformes; family Siluridae; genus Silurus; species Silurus aristotelis. The sequence continues at coordinate 16,463,833 of NC_139594.1, forward strand.
CTTGTATTACCACTGTATAGTTGAACCAGGCCAAATCCCAGACTTCAATCTACTATAAATGATCATTACAGAGGGTGGAATTCATTCCCTGCAAAACAAAAAGACGTTCAGTACCAGAAGAACTATCGGGAAAAAAAAAAAAAAAAAAATCCATACTGATAGTTTTTTCAGGTTGCTGAAGTGACTGAGAAGGTCCGCTGTCTTTACAAGAGGGGCCTCTAGGGGTGAATTACTGACACCACGTGCTGTTTGGTTTCACGCGCGAGGCTGCAGGCTGCACAAACAGCGCTGTATTTTATTTGTTATTTATAAAGTATTTATTATATAATTATATGTATTTATATAATGAATACATTCGCATTTATTTCATTAACACTGTTTCATATATCAGTATTTTTTTTATACGGTAACAAAGTTCAGTACTATTTTACATGGAGTGTTTTTTTTTTTTTTTATCCAGTATTCATTTTAAAAGCTATCGGTTGATTAATCGGTTATCGGCAAGTACGATCCAACGTAGCTCTCCGTATCGGTCAAAATCTATCTATCCTCCTCTATAAGATAGAACCCAATTTTTATTTAGCCTTAAGCATTCAGATAAGGTCTTTTAATTACAATAAACGTATGCGTTGCCTGCCCTACAATCCGAGGGCTATAATTTTCATTCATTTCTGTGTTCGGTTCCTCCTGCGCTCTCTCGTTCTTGTTCCCCGATTTAAAATTCCTCTTCATTATGGCAGGTGATCTTGCAGCCAGGTTACTGCAGGTTCCCCATGAGGAATCAGACAGACGAAGCCTGCAAAATTCCACCTCAGAGACCGTCTAGACACGCTTAAATTGGGACAAACCGCTAGGCCAAACCACGCTGTGCCGTGAAACTGCAGACCCACTTCAAAACACACACACACGCGCGCACTACTGCAAAAAGTACAAAGAAGCCCGAAATAGCCGAATATGTCCTCTCTACTGTGAACGTACTTCTGCTCTCAAGACCTTGAAACCTGTTTATTTAAAATGTTTTTTTCAGATAGCCACTGCCACTCAGTAGTCGCAGATTCTAAAGCGCTACTCGTTCATAAAATAACAGTACAAGTCAGTGGGCCTTGCAGTGTGACTCAGCTTCGGTCCTGCTGCGTGGGCACAGTGGGAAAAAAACAAACAAAAAAACCCCCGAACGTTAAGAATAGCGAGTTTGGAGGGAAAGGTTGACTTACTCTGTGCCGCTCTCTACCATCTGGGTGAGCAGCGAGATGCCGTCCAGGTTGATGAACTCCTGGGCGAAGGTAATGTCTCGGGACGAGTTGGCCAAGTCCTTCAGAGCGTCCAGTTTGATATCCAGGCTGCCGGTTTGGATGCGCTCGTGCAGCTGCTGTGCCATCTGGGCCTGGGAGCCACGCCAACAGGGCGCGCACATGCACGCACGTGTTACACACGCATACACCATTGATTTATTGCTACTCTCCAGACTAGTACGTCCGGAGAGAAAAATAAACCAGCATACAGACTATACAGAGATAATTAAGGGTGTGAATAGGAGCATCATCTCTATATAAAGCGGCTTTTCCTTTTACAGAAGTTGACACTATTTAGTGATAGCTGGCTGACATACAAGGTGGTTTCAAAAAGCTTCGAGACTAGTTTTGTAACACGCCAACAGATGGCAGCACAAGGCTGCACGCACAGTCACAGGGAGCACCGACCTTTATAAGTCAGTGTGACAGAAGATGTCAGGTGAACATCGGGGGGCTGTGCAACTGGTGCTGTTCTGACCGCGTGTGTTACCACGTCTGCGATTTAATCATGGACAGCAAACGTGAAATTCTGCGTTAAACTGTGCAGATTTACGTTTACGTCGATGTGCCAACAAGTCGTTCGAAGGCATTTTTAGCGGCACAGTGCAACTTTGTGCATGGGGATTTCGTCCCTAGGGGCCAGAACATCAAGAGCGAGTTCTATCGGCAGGTTTTAAGGCACCTGAAAGAGGATATTCGGCGAAAGCGACCAGATCTGTGGCGCGCTAGTCTCGAAACGTTTCGATAGCACCTTGTTCATAAACTTAAATGCGTTCCCACTCGGGGGTACACAACAAACGCTCAATTATCATTTCATTCACATTGATACCTAAAGATTTGCTGGCACACATGCACTGACTTGGTTATTGGTTCGCTCAAGGAGACTTCATGCAGAACTGCCTGCTTTATATATTTCACGTTTGCTCTACTAACCCTAAACCTGAGATGACGCCATGTGAGTTCACTAATGTTGGACGGTAACATTTTGTCCACCGGTTCACCACTGTTCCTGGAACACCGCACTAGAGCTGCAGTTTTGAAGATGCTCCGACCCAGTCATCTAGCCACCGAATTTGGCCTTTGTCAAAGTCAATCAAATCCTTACGCTCGCCCATTTTTCCTGTTTCTAACACGTTAACTTTGAGGACAAAATGTTCACTTGCTGCCTAATAAACATACCCACCCACTTACAGGTGCCATGATGAAGAGATAATCAGAGTTATTCACTTCACCGCTCAATGTTATTATGTCATAATGTTATGTCTGATCGGTGTAGGACCAACATAGGGCAAATAAAGGAAACACATCTTTAATAGAAGACACTAAGAGTATGCAAATCATACTGAGCCTAAGACAATTTGTTCTTCCTTTGACCACCATTCATTTGATTACATTAAAAGCTATAAAAATAAATCTCTCAGATACCCTCAGACCAAGAATCCTGTACTTTATACCCCTTTGCTGACCGGTTATGTGTTTTCATTAGGGATTCAACGGGTCACTTCGGTGCAGGACTTTCGGTACGGTACCAAATGCAATTCTTGTTTTACATGCCAAATATAGTTCTGAATGAGTTCCCTGTCAAACTTGAGTATTAAGTGGCAGACTGAAAGTTTGTTTAGTCCAGTTTAAATGCAGGTGTAAGTAGAACAGTTAAATTTAACATATCTTTAAAAAAAAATTTATATATATTTTTATACACATTTATGTACACATCTGTATTACCCAAATGCAAACTATTTATTTTTTCCATTTACTCTTTTTCACAAATCTAATAATTTGTGCCCATTATATCTTTTATTTAATTTTATCAATAAAATAAAAAAGCATATTGAATCAATTTGCAATAAATCTCCCCAAATGGAAAATTCCAGTAATTTATACTTCAAATTTAATTTTAATATATTTTATGATTTTCTTTTTTATATGTACACTGTTCACAAATGTATTTCTTTCCCCAAACTGCACCGAATTGTGATTTAAAAACGAAGGTATGTACCAAACCGTGAATTTTGTGTACTGTTACACCCCTAGTTTTCACTCGTCTCCTTCAGTCAGCACCTCTATGAAATCCCTGCTTTCCCTGTAATGAGCAGGAGTACACCCTCCTCAGAGCTTTCACCACTCAGCTGCTGGTAAAGCAACTGAGGAACAACATCTGCAGCCGACCCCTTATTCTAGCTGACGCTTCAGGAAGCTTGAGCGCTCCAACCCATCAGCCACCACGTGCTGGGGATTAGTAGAGCAAAGCAGGAGCAGGGATAAAGACAAGTCTCTCGGGTTGCGAGTACCCTCCTGAACCCCTAAGCAAAAAAATATATAATAAGAAAAAAATCCTTATCTGCTACTCACAGGAGATGTTGTAAGGCGCAGGATGGAACCATTTTTTATGTTGTTGCGATTCTGTGAAGAAAAAAAAAAAGAAAATTTTTTAAATAAATAAATAAATAAATAAATAAATAAATAAATAAATAAATAAATAAATAAATAAATGCTAAATTGTTCAGGATTTAGAGTTCTTGTGGCACCTTTTCAGTGATGTAGAAATTGGTGGAGTCGGCGTTCTGCAGGGCGTAGGTCTCGTGGTTCGGCAGCTGCCACCTGGAGACGGAAAATGCGAAGTAGTGATGCGGTCGCACTTCGATTTCAAAATATGTATTGTATCGAAACAACGGCCGAGGTAAAGCAGAAGCTAATAAAAAACGGTTAATCCCTCACCCGTCACAGACTTCTTTGATGATTGCAGACAGAGGCTTTTTCTGTGAATTAAAATAAAAAAAATAATAAATAAAAAAACAGAAGTAGAATATGTAAAAGGTGAACGGTACATTTGCATAATAAGGACATGACACATAAGAACAAAGACAATACCGAGAAGCGGATTATAACCTGAGGCTCAACTGTGTCTTTGTTTTTCCCTTTTTTGATATCAATATTTATACTGATCCAAGTACCATATTACTATTGATCCAGGGTGCCATTAAGCATTCATCAATCACAATTTATTAATTTCGTTTTATTAACATTTCCATGGTTTACACTGGGGCCATGAAATCACCTTGGTGTGTTAATGTAACGGTGGTATTCATTCCATATATAGAATTACACAAAAGAGGAAATAAATGGTCGTATGTGTAATTGATATGCCAGTGCATCTTCCCCTTGAATTTTCTGACCGCAGTGTTATTCTTAACTTCCTGCCTTTGCACCTCATCTTCTCTATTGCACTGATTGTACATGGGCGAGGTAGATTTCTGATAAGCTCTGATGACCTGCTTTCTCTTTAAAAAACATAATCGAACGCTTTTATGCTTAAATCCTTAATCTAAATCCTTATTTTCTATGTATATGTCTACATTATTTTCTATGTACACTTAATTATTTTTTATTTTTCACCAAGTTTGGTTGATTTTCTGATTTTCCATGTTTATTAAAGTGGAGATACAGTAGGTCAAATATGACTTCAGGAAAAAAACTTTCACTTGAGTAAAAGTACAAAAGTACATAAGTAACCAAACTACTATGTTTTATTATGTCTACAAAGATCCTTTCGTTTTTGTTACAAGACTCTTTGCTTAAACAACTCTCAGCTCAGCAGGCTATTAATAGAACGATATTAATGAGTCAAACACTGATTTCTATTACAATAATCAGAAGCCTAAAACTGTCTTTTCAACAACTTAAAAAAAAAAACGTAAAAAAAAACCCGCGTAAACGTGTGCCGTGGCGAGTTCGAGTCGAGTCATTTATTCCTCTCAATAATTAGCTGTAATTTGTTGTAATTGCTGTTGATCTCATGCTGCATTGTATGTTGGTACACCAAACAAAACAATTCAAAACAGAGCATGCTTTACACTGATTGGTGACTCGCTGCGTGATTGATTAAAATTTTTATCCTCATAACTAAAAAGGAACGACTGTAGTTGTGTAATGTAGTTGAGTAAAAAGATATTTGACTTTAATATGTAGTGAAGTAAAAGTCTCCCCAAATGGAAATACTTCAGTAAGGTACAGATGCGTGAAAAAGCTACTTAAGTACAGTAACGAATTACATTTACTTCCTTCCTGCCCTGTACAGAAACAAGAAAGAGGCGAAAAAACACACTGGAAAAATATGTTTATCAGGTGTATCGTTTTATTACTAATGTTGTTGAATAGAATTAGTTGCTTGAACCCCTTTTGCATCGATAGTAAATAGAAAAAAAAACAAGAAAATGTACACAATGTAAAAAATAACCTGTTTTATCAGATTAAACAAAATCGGCCCATCAGCAGTTAACGACCAGCCACATAAAAACACTTCACATAATTCAGACAATATTATTGGGAATATTTTTTTCGTCCTCTTGCACTAACCTGGTCTATTTCCATAAGTTTCGGGATGATCCCTGTGCACTCGATGGCCACTTTCAGGATGTCTGGAGGGGGCGGCATTGCTGCGGTGTCGGGCGTTCAAAGCCTCTCACAGATGCCTGGCTCTAGCTCTCATTCACACCTGTTTTGAGAGAGAGAGAGAGAGAGAGAGAGAGAGAGAGAGAGAGAGAGAGAGAGAGAGAGAGAGAGAGAGAGAGAGAAAACACCAAAAAAAAAAGTGTCAAAAAAAGAACGTCAGGTTGTGAGTACGTGGAGGACAAATTCAGTTAACTGTGGTATCCAGGCTCACGTGTGCATCATGGCCGACCACGTACAACGAGAAGCAAGTTTTGTGATGTGTTTTTCGAAAAGAAAGAGCTCTCTTTATATACAAGCCTACATCATTACATAATGCCCAGCCTTTATCCAGATGTCGTATTAAATCATTCAGCTCTCCATCCGGTCATCTTTTTCCCCCCATGTGTGTGAACCTGTTTACACTCTCAAATCCCTTGTTTTGTAACGTGTTGTGACAAAAACAAGAGGATATCCAGTCAGCGTGGTATGCATCGAAGCGGTCTATTCGAATCTATCAAGCATGACTCATCCCATAATAATCTCCAGACATTTCAGAGGGCCGGTTGCCAGGGTTGCTGTTGCATCACCAGTCGCGTTCATCGTTCCGGGGAGGATTTCTGGGTAGTGTGTAAACTGCTTCTTGGTGGAAGTGGGCAGATTAACAGAGCTCCTCCGAGTAGCTTGAACGTATCGAACACTCTATGCGATTTAAAACGCTCGCCTCATGCTCATCTCTGCTCCGAGCTCTCCGGTTTCCCTCTGGACAGCATCAGTTGAGCCTTTTCCCCCCCTCCCTCATGCCTTGCCTCTGTGTGATCTATACGACTGTAGGATCAGAATAACATTAACCTTCCTCGAGGATCTGGATCTTCTTCATGCAGATCTACAAAGCTCTTGGGTGCAGTCTGGAATAAATGAGCTGTGTGTGTGTGTGTGTGTGTGTGTGTGTGTGTGTGTGTGTGTGTGTGTGTGTCATAGTATAACATTAGGTAAAGTAAGGAAATTATACTGTCTGCCTACTTATACAATGATCTAATGCTGGGGTTAGACTCGATTGTATATTCTTGTATCTATTCCATATCATCTTTAAACAGGATCCGAAGACGTTCCTGTATGTTTCTGCAAGCGCAGTTGAACCCAAAATATGACATTTGTGAAAATTCTGATTCAAATTTCCATACTATAAGAAGTTCTTGTCACATTTATGTATAAGAAATCGCATTAAAGTGAATCTTAATCATACGCTTCTAATCATAAGTTACAGACCAGAGCTTTACTTTTCAAGAGATACATAACCTTTTAAAAGAGCATTATTACTATCATAATGCAATTCTTTCATAATTTCAATAGCAAAGAATATAACATTCAGGTTATATTGAATGTATCATTCTGTTGGTTGGTGGGTGAATCTAACAAATAATTCAGCTATGTTAATAACTAAGGGAAAGTTTAGTTTAAAAGCCAACCTTTATCATCAAAGACAGATATATGAGTAAAACAGATAAAAAAATTACATTAGAAAAATATGTCTCTGGCATTGTTCAGAGGGTCTTTATAAATGTGTTGGGGTGGGCCGTATTTGGCCCACGGGCTGTAGTTTGCGTGTCCCAGTTATAGATATTTGTTTACTTTTTAAATATAAAAATAATACAAAGTGGGACTACTCAGTCAATCAGGACAAAAGAAATACCGCCCTCAAAAGGAGGAAGAGGTGAGGTTGGAATTCCCCATGTACAACTGGTAGGAAAAAAAAAAAAAAAAAAAAAAAAAAAAAAAACCATTCCCCACAAACTGAAATTTCAAGTCTCGAATAGAAGACCTGAACAAACTCCTCTCAACTACAAGCTCCTTCCCAGTTTACAGAGTGAACAGTGTGTCGATTTTGAATCCATTTATAGCAGTATTGGCTTTAGATCAATAAATATACAGGCACTTGGAATGTGCATCTCGATAACTGGGGCCGATGCGATTCGCATATCGATGCATATCGAACGATACGATACGTTAAAGAAACATATAAAGCAGCTACCGATGCGACACGATTCACTCCCATTACGATGCAGTGCGATCCGATTACGATTTGATTCAACACAATGGAAAAAATATGATGTTATACAATTCAATATGGTACAAATAGTCCGCTTTTAGTTGTTTGGTTCAGACAGACAACAAATAATCTAATCACTTAAGTGCCTTCTGACTTTTAGGGCATGGGCCCTTTTACAAAACACGACTTTGTAGTGCAAATCATTCAATAAATAAATAAATAAATAAATAAATAAATAAATAAAGTTATTTTCCTGTTGTGTCTGCAGGAAGATGCAATTTTACCTCTGCCATATTAATCCATACTCTTTGTGACTCTCAGGACACGCCTTGGTCTCTGAATTGTTGTGATTTGTCATATCCACGTAGTGGCAGTGCTGCTGAGGGAACGGTTTTAGCGAGGAGAAATCAATCTACATGGAAAATATTGTTCAGTTTCTAAATAATAAGTATAGCGCATGTACTAATAATTATATTTTTTAAAAATCTTTTTTAAATCGATGCATCACATTGTTTACTTCTTTGCCGATGCACCGTTCGAATAAGTGAAAGAAGGCACATTACCATGCTAACTGCTGTTTTGAGAAGGTGTCATTACTTAGCTGACATAGTATTAGCTGACTAGCTTGTTATCACTGCTGCATACAATTATCTACTTAAGAGTTTGCTGTTGCTGTTGGTGCTATACTGCAATTTAAGCACAACACAACTAATAACCATGCAGGTCAACAACTGTGGTAGATTTTGATGAGCTTTTAACAACGGACACACTTTATGGAGGCATCCGGTTTTCCTCCACTTCGCATAAACATTACAACTTGTAAAGTTACCACAATGACAAAATATGAGATTACATTTATGGCATTTGGTGGACGACCCCCTATCCAGAGCTACTAACAATTAATCATTCATCTGAGCAGTTGAGGGTTAAGGGCCTTGCTTAAGGGCTTTGCTTTAGTGGCAGCTTAGTGGTTATGGGATTTGAACTCATGACCTTCTTATCAGAAGTCCAACATTTTAACCACAGTGCTACCCCTTCCCCAAGTGTAGCATGCTTTATAAGGTCTTCTGGCAGCCCTAATAGTCATCGCAAAACTTCATTTTTAGAATCTCATGCACTTTTGGAAATTTGCCTGGCATACATGCTTCAATCAAAGACTTTGTCTTGTAGACAGTTCACTTGCAGAATTTGCCCAGCTGCCACGTGGCAAGCTTACACACCATAGCCCTGCAATTACGTCACATTGTTTGTAGAAGCCAGCTGCATGTCATCACTGTATAAAGTACACAAAGACCAGCAGTGTGTGGTTCAGGGGTCGTTTATTTGACACGTACCGTATTCAACTTCCAGTAGCAGACACACTGCAGAGGCTGAGCTGCATTATTAAAAGGATTAGCAGGTTTTCAGCTTTTGAACGAGATCGTTCTTTTGCGTTCAGCTCAGTTTCTTGACCGTGGCTAAATGCAAGAAAATCAATCTGTTGTAGGTTTCTACATTCAACAATGGAACCCGTCTGGAGCCTACATGGAAACTTTAATAAAAAAAAATTTTAATTAAAAATGTAATAATCTATTATTGTGTTTATCTAAATTGTATACATTGTGGGAGATTTAATGAGCTTCAAGCTAAAAGAGCTGATCATCCAGATCAGGGGTCCCCAACATGGTGGGCACCAGATTGCCCGCAAGGAGTGAGCTGCATCTAATTTTTTTTGTTGCTATTCTTATTTAAAATCACACTTGCATTGGTTTTTCATTTGAAAATGACAATATTAAAATATAGATGACTAGATATAGATGAATATAATTTATAATATAATTAAAGGTAAATTGAGCAAATTTGTTATTTCGACTTGTGTGTATCAAACTGGTAGCCCTTTACATTAATCGGTACCCAAGAAGTAGCTCTCAGTTTCAAAAAGGTTGGTGATGTTGTAAGATCATGTTGTAAAGGGTTTGGAGGAAAGATGTCAGAAAAAAAAAAAAAAACTTTAGTTTTTCCCCCTTAAAACTGACTTTGTACCAATGAGGCAAAATGCTTAGCATGATAATGCTAGTGCTCGACACATTTCTGAAGCGAGAATGGCAGACAGTTTCTCTCTATTCTTTCACTTTATTCTTTCTTAGACATTGTATTCCAAGGTGCCTTAGTATTGGGTCTTTTAAGGTATTTATTCCAATTTTTATTTTTTATGACTGTTACCTGTTCATTCCATACTTAAGGGCTACTGCTTAGAAGCTGTATGGGATTCATACTTTATAATGGAGTTCTACATGCAACCACAAGGTTTCTTCCTGATGGAGTAGTACCACTGCATAGGTTTTCCATAAAGATCCTGACCAAAGAACCAATTAGGTTGTGAGATAGTATCATTTTTCTATGGTGTTACAGCGTTTCTTTGAAAAACACTGAATTGGGACGGAATATGGGATATTTTACTTCAGCAAAAAAACACCATTTCATGACGAATGTCGAGGGTTTGGCACCAAAAGAAGCAGAGATGCATTTTGTTTGTGGTCCACCATCAAGAGAAGGAGATCTGAAACCCAGTCGTTTATTGATTGCCCTTCTCTGCACGCTGACTCGGTGAAATAGAATGTCTGAGTCTCTCCAAACAGACGAGTAAACATCTTAAGCTGTTTGGAGAGGGTTTGAGGAGTGTGTGTGTTTGTCTGTTTGTATGGATTGTGGGAGACTTGAGCTTTAAGCTAAAAGAGCTGATCATCTCGTATAATAATAATAATTGTTGTAAATGGGTTGAAGGAAAGATGTCAGAAAACACATTCCCTTCTGTTTCCCCCCAAAAACTGACTGTGTACCGATGAGGCAAAGTGCATAGCATGTTAATGTTAGTACTAGACACATTTCTGAAGCGAGAATGGCTAACAGGCAGACTGTTTCTCTCTATTGTTTTCTCAATTACTATATTTTTTTCCTCAGACAATGTAACTGAATTCCAAGGTGCCTTAGTATTGGTTCCATAGGGTTTTTCCTCCAAAGAAACCAAACACGCCTGAGGTAATTTATCTATTCTAGGAAAATCTGTAGATAACACATGGACTGCTAGCATGGTGAAGGATGTGGTCAGTGACCACACGACACTGTCTGAGGTAAAAAGATTTTCAGCAAGTGTAATCGGTGGTGTAAAAACCCCTGTATGGAAATCTTCCACAAAACTTTTTTTTAACAAATAAGAAATTGCGTACATGCTGGACAACTAAGCTTTTATGTGAACAGTAAAAGACTTTTCTCGCATTCAAACATTCACCAAAGACAGATGCCGAAGTAATCGACATGCCACTATTTATATCTGTACCTTGATATCTGTACGCTCCAATCAATCATATCTCTATACCAATGAAAAGCCAAAGTAAGCATTCTCTTTCTCAGTCTATCTTTTTTTTTATTTATTGAATACTCTACAGTGGATATAAGCCTTACAGCAATGTCCCCAGAAACACTGCACAATGTTGGACCAATACCCCAAGGGTGTTTGACCTTTGTCAGTACATTCTTACAACAGTTCCTCAACCTCAGCTGCATCACTAGAGTTCATATATGGTCTCAAATACAGGCAATGTGCTTGTGGCAGCCGATTACAGCAACTCTGGTCTCAAGAGGCAAGAGAAATATTTTAGTAGAGCTTTACTGTAGGGTTCGACACACAACCTAAATGGTTTCTTCCTGATGGAGCAGTACATAGGGTTTCCCCTAGAGATACAAACCTAAGAACCAATTAGGATGTTAGATGGTATCAATTTTCAATGGTGTTACAGCTTTTTTTTTTTTAAAAGTATTATTCTCTCAGTGCTGCTGTAATATGTGAATTTTCCTCTGGGATGAAAAAGTAAGGACTATCCTTGCCCCATGGCTTTCACAAGTTTGCCTTCTTAAACAAGAAACGCATCTGAACCGTGACTCAAATGCACACGCCCCATGTGTAAACACTGGTTTTTCTAAATGGTAGCCACGAAAACCAAATAAAACACTCGTTCTACAAATGAAAATGCATTTACAATTCAGGGAATATCATTCCGATATACATGCAAACAGAAAGCTGTCTTGATCAGCAGTACTGGGCTTTGGATTATTTGGTACCAGACCACGTAGAAACAGTATACATTTTATTTCTAATTTCATTGAATTTCACGGTTGGTGGATTTGCGTTTTTTTTCTCCGCATTGAGAAATGAAGCTCGCACCGATTCTGTGCGATGGTGAGCAGAGTTACAGTTTTATATGTAATAGTTCAATTAATAAATTCAATTGTATAATAGTAATACAACATGCACGTTTCCCCAGGTCCGTAGGAACAAAACACATGCGTGAAAATGGCTCGTGGTGCAACAAAAAATAAAGGGGCCGCTGCTTCGTTCCTCGACATGAATTCAGGGTTCGAGCGGCTCAAGAAAAGGTGAAAGATAAAAATGGCTTAAATATATGCATTTATTGTGTTTTCATGATTCATTCAATAAGATGTGTTATTTCTGATTGCTTGTATGTGTATATGTGCACAAAAGTAAAAACCTCTTATGTGAAACAGTTCTGGCAAACTAACTTAGAAATAAAAAATAAAATTATACGAAAAAAAAAAAATTGTTTACCTCCTCAGTATTTAGTACCTTAAACACAATATGCTCGTAGTGGATAATCCATTCACATATCCTTACATTCCTGATGATTTTTAATGCGATAATTAAGCAATATCGCACAAGCAATGCTGTTCCACTAAATACTAATAATACTGCTGATATTTATATAAAAATATATATTCTAATTATATAAATAATAATAATAATATTAACGATCTGCTACAATGGCTTCAGACCACTGTTAGCATGAACAGTTCTGCATTTAATCACCTATTAGCGAACACTAAATCTCAACAATGATGGAAACTGTAAAATTGTTTATTTGTAATAAAATTGAAATAAAATGGATATTTGGACATTTAGAATCCGGTTCCTCTCAAAGTTCCTTCCTCATACTGTCTCATGGAGTTTATCAATGCCACAGTCGCCACTGGCTCAATCATCAGCGATAAACCTATAGGTAGTAAATGTATAATTTCCAATTTTATACAATTTATCTCTCTTAAGCTGCTTTGGGACAATGTGCAATTAAAAGCGGTCTACAACTAAAGCTGTATTGTATTGATTGTTTTTTGGAGTAAATTGATTTTATTGTATTGGATTGTATAGTAAATAATTGAATTGTATAGTACTAAATTAAACTGTATTGAAATTATTTTATGAAATTAATATTATAGTAGTGAATTGATTTTATAGTATTGGATTGTAAAGTGCTGAATTGAATTTATTTAATTTAATGAAATGTTTTATTGTAGTGAATTGATTTTATTGTTGTAAGTGAATTTTATTGTATTGAATTGCAATGTATTGCTTTGCATTGCATTAAATTGATTGGTATTGTATAGATTTGAATTGAATTGTATTGAAGTGATTCAAATCAAATCAATTCGAATCAAATCGAACTAAACTGAATATCAGCACAGATGTGATTTAGCTGCTGGTGTGCTGATAAGTACAACAGCTAGGTTGTGTGTGCCCGTGTGTGTGTGTGTGTGTGTGTGTGTGTGTGTGTGTAAATGCTTTTAGATAACAGTTGTAATAAGAAATTATATTCCGTATTACATTTCAGACACAATGTGGTAAAATCTATTAACTTCTGCTCCGTAAACAGAAAGAATTCCCCCAAAACGTCACAGATAGACAGTTGCTGATTGCAATGCAGTTCACAAACATCCTGTAATAAGTGTAGCAACAGTTACCTTGTAGCAAATTTTTGCTAAATTAAAATATCTAATAAATACAAGCCCAAACTGTATGAAGAAATCTAAATCTAACCCTTTGCACTGTGTACATTTGATCTACAAACTATATATTCGCCACGAGACTGGTGGTTTATCCTTTACAGTTTGTCGCGTACACGTTTTCCCTGTGCTGACGCACCCGAAACCACATGAGAGCTTGTGTTACGGTGATGCAGAGCTAAATAAGTATGACTGTCGCTCAGAAAAAGAGAGCGATGTATTCGATATCTTGCAGCTTGATCGTCTCGTGAAAACTTTTTTTTTCCCTTTCTGGAAAGGATGGAAGGAAGGCTGGTGAATGGTAAAGCGAAGAGATTTGATTTCTTTAGGAAGCAAGAAAGGATTTGATGGTGATGTTTCAGCTCAGTAATTCAGGCAGGCAGTACATGCGATCCGTCTCTCCAGGGAGAGGTGAGGACACCGTGCTGGCAGATTAGACACAGTAAAGCAGTTCCACGGCGCTGACATTTCCGCAGAGATTTAAAAAAAATATATGATCGATGCATTATGGGGACTTTTATGCCCGAGCTAGGCGAAGGACCCTAGCGTCTTGTAAAGATGACATGAAATATGCTAGTCAGAAGTTCTTTCAGAAGCTGAAAGTGATCAGGGCTTGATTGGTATCCATTTCTCTGCTTGAAGAAGAAGAAGAAAAAAAAAGGGGGGGTTGGTTTTCCTGCATGGATTTCACAAGAGCCCTTAGGCGATGCATTCAACACCTCCACAAAGGGCCCGGGTGTGCGGTGAGAACGCGGTGAGCGCTGCTACAAAAGACCAGAGCCTTTATCTCAGTTTGGGGAACAAAAGCCCAGGATATAGCCACTGGGTTTATCCTACTCAACCCAGCTCTTATTTCCCTTTCCCACACCTGCAACGTCGAGCCGTGAAACACACATCTGATATGCTGTTGTCTTGATTAACGTAGGCGCTAGCGCATGTTTCGGTTCGGAGTGCAGGTTTTCAAGGTTAAAGGAAAAGCCTTTTCCTGCATTTCAATTCCCCCTGTGACCAAAACAAACCAACACAAAACGCCCATGGCGGATGAAGCGATCCAAAGCAGTAGAAAGCAGGGTCAAGGTGGGGGGAAAAAGAAGAAAAAAACATTTGGAGGGTAGGCAATAGTGTGAAATTGGAGAAAACTATAAGTAAATGTAAAATTTTTATTAGTGTAAGTAATTGCCTTAATAAAAACAAACTTTTTTTTTAAAAGATGAAATGTTCGGAATGACGTTACCTAATAAAATGACATTTTAGTGCTACGTTTAAAAAAAAAAAAATAAAAAAAAAAAATAAAAAAAAAAAAAATAAGAATACAGTTAAAATTACTAGAATAAAGTCGTAGCAATTCGAGATTAAAGTTGTAATATTTTGAGAAAAAAAAAAAAAAAAAATCACAATTGCGAGAAACGTTGCTGTTTTGCGTAAAAAGGATGTGGAGCATTTGGTTAAATCCTATTTTCGGTTAGGATTTAGCAATAAGGAAATTCTTTGTCTTGTGGCGCATCAGCGAGGAGTTATAATTAGTAAAAGAACACTGCAGCGTTTCTGTAGGAAACTTTATTCAGAAGAAGAAAAAAAAAAAAAAAAAAAAAAAAATCAGACATTGAGGAAACTGCCCCTTTTGTGCCATCTGAACTGGTAGTCAAAGAAAAAGTTTTGTACAGCTACGACATTATTCTCGTAATATTTTGACATTTTTCTTAATTCTTGTATCTCGTAATATTCGATTTTTAACGTGGCGTCAGAAACATAAATACTCAGTAATATTTCATTCATTCTCATTGCATTTATTCGTACGACTGTGTACTATTGGGATGATTCCAACACCACGAAACGTTTCGAGTCTGTCTTCCTAACCAAAAACCTTACAACCTAGCTAAAACTGCCATCTTTGATGTCACCCCATGTGTAATTTCTAGTAAATATATGAGGTGCTACACGACAGTGGTTTTGCCTTTAGCTTTAGAGTTTCTCACTAACATGACAAGGTTTTTTACAATCTCTCTCAGAAAGTGAGAAAAACGCTGAGGCAATAAAGGAATGCCTGTTTATAGCTGCTATAATGCAAGTGCCACGAATTCGCGAGTGTGTTACATTTAACCACGGGTAACGAACGATAAGAAATACGACGTGCTGTTCAACAATGAACTGTGTGTCTAAGGAACAATGCAACACTACTGAAAATGCAGCTTTGGGAACAGAATGAACTTTAGGCCGATAAAAATTACTACTTTGTGGCTGTTTATATCACGCAGGGGTCCCTAAATTATTATTATTTTATTTTTTTTGTGAGACACAATAATTAATGTGTGTGGGTGGGGTGGGGTGGGGTGTTTCGTTCTCTAAAAGAAAATCACATTGGCTGGAGTGATTACCAGTATTACTGTAAAAGATTTGATTATGACTTTAAATGTGTTTAATCTGCCTCTTAATGCTAATGTAGTTTATTATTTTATTCTGCATTGTACAGACAAACTGTGATAGAAGAGTATCTGCAAGAGTGAAAGGGAAAGTTTATAGGACTGTGGTGAGACCTGCGATGTTGTATGGTTTAGAGACAGTGGCATTGAGTAAAAGACAGGAGGTGGAGCTGGAGGTAGCAGAGCTGAAGATGTTAAGGTTTTCGTTGGGAGTGACGACGATGGACAGGATTAGAAATGAGTTTATTAGAGGGACAGCGCATGTAGGACGTTTTGGAGACAAGGTAAGGAAGGAGAGATTGAGATGGTTTGGACATGTGCAGAGGAGGGACATGGGGTATATCGGTAGAAGAATGCTGAGGATGGAGCCACCAGGAAGGAGGAAAAGAGGAAGACCAAGGAGGAGGTTTATGGATGTAGTGAGGGAAGACATGCAGGTAGCTGGGGTTAGAGAGGCAGATGTATAGGACAAGGGGGGTGTGGAGACGGATGATCCGCTGTGGCGACCCCTAATGGGGTACTGTACCGACAAATAAGCATTACTTTTTTTTCAAGAGAGATACAGCCTATTTAAAGAGTATTATTACTAGCATAATGATAATTTTTCATATGCATTGCTATGAAAAATGGAATTGCTATGGAATGCTATGGAAATCAAAACTTTTACTTATGCATATAGTTGCTGGGTGAATCTAACAAATAATTCGGCTCTGTCAATAACTAAGGGACATTTTTGATTTCTTTATCAACAAATACAGATATGAGTGAAACCTATATTTCAAATTCATATTTGAAAATATGTCTCTTGCATTGTTCATAGTGCCTTTTCAAATGTGGGGGCCGCAATCGGGCAAAGTTTGGGGAACTCCTGATACAATGGCACGGCAGGCTGCATTCGATCATGTTAAGTTTACCCACTTCCTTATGGAGCTGGTGTGTGTTGGTAACAAAGTAATAGCCATGTGTTTTTTTTTTTTAAACTCTGCTTATCCATTTACACATCTAATGAGGAGGACGAAAAGCCAGAACCTATTTTTTTGTATAGTCATCGACGGATAAATGGGCGGTTAGATGAGCAGAAGTGCTGGGCCTCGGCAGGCATCTTTTGTTTCATGAACGCGCTCGAGCTAGGTCATGTAATAACCAGGATATCCTGTCAGATGACTCCAGCGAGGCTCTCGGTCTCATACCAGAAAAGCATTTTATTTTTCAGACTACGGAAACTCTTATCTTTAAATTGGTGCTACAGCTTAAATCTTCCTTTTAACCTATCCAGCAGATATTGGCCTAAATTTCACAATAAACCATATTGGATGGATTCAGGTGCACTGATTTGGTGTGTACAGATCTAGGAGATCCACTAGAGTGTTCAGAATGTGATAGGAAATCATCTTAAACTAGTAAAAAAAAAAAATAATAATAATAAAAAATCGACGTGTCACTTGAAATTCAGGCTTTCAAAAAGTCAAAATAGCAGATTAAATAAAAAATAAAAAAAGAACTGATTTCTCAAACTAGTAAAATTAAACGGATGCTTTTTACTTGAAATTGAGGCTTTCAAAAGGAAAAAATATACTAAGAAAAAAAGAACTGGTGATTAAAAATACACTAAGAAATATCAGTATAATATTTAATATACATTAAATGAGTTGCAAAAACAAAAAAACAAACAAAAAAAAGATTATAATATAAATCCAGCGTGATGCAGTTGCAGCTAAGGTCAGGTCAACTCGTGAACAGCAGGATATGAAGGACACGATGGACCCAAGAGTTTCTAATCTCCCTGAGACAACACCCTGAAGACCCCTGGAAGCTCTGCTGCAAGTCAAAGACAAACTCACCCGGAAACCGTCGCGCCAGGCTGCTCGCTTCTCCTTCTTTAAGCCGATTAGTGCCAGGAAGTGCAGAGCTTCTGCTTAGATAGACATCAACAACTTGGGCAGCAAGAGCTACTGCAGGCGAACTGCAAA
This sequence comes from Silurus aristotelis, assembly GCF_946808225.1. NCBI lineage: Eukaryota > Metazoa > Chordata > Actinopteri > Siluriformes > Siluridae > Silurus > Silurus aristotelis. Next base: position 16,481,825 of record NC_139594.1, read on the forward strand.
CAGCTTCCCACCTAATAAAAAAAAACTTTTTCTGGCTCGCCTTTGCACGCATAAAAAGAAAGAAAAGCAGAGGTGAACAGAAGGAGGAAGTAGGCGTTCTTCAGAGGAAGAGGAAACAGCCTGGTGGCACTCGAACAACAAAGCGCTAAAATTCGAAGTGAAGACGGAAGTGAATCGGTGGAAAGGAAACGCTAGATGCACCAACTGAAAAACTCCTGTCAGTGCACTGAGACAGGAGGAAAAAAAACACTACAATTGCCATTATTTCTAGGAATCAAGTCCGGTTTCTACTACAGGCCCGATTCATTGACGTTTAAAACCGATCCCCAAGTCGTGATTTTAAATCTACTACAACTTTTTCCAAAAGACAGAAAAAGAGAATTTCATAGATGATATGCAACCTAATATATACAACTGTGTTTTAATGGCATGGTAAAAAAAAATTATATTAATAAATAAATAAATTATATAAATACAGTAATCCCCCGTTTATCGCGGTGGTTACGTTCCAAAACCGCCCACGATAAACAGACGCCACCCCAGAAATAAAATTTTATGTATACAGTACTGTATTAATGTTTTACTTTATTTTAGATTTAATAATTATATTTTCATTTATACATTTTATTACTTCAACATAAAACTCCATAAAAACAATTCCATATATGTTTTTTGGCCTATCATGCTCTCCGTGAGAGACCGGGAATATCAGCCAAACTAATTACTTATGTGGCAAATGTTTTACACTATCTAGATACAGTGAGGAAAATAAGTATTTGAACACCCTGCTATTTTGCAAGTTCTCCCACTTAGAAATCATGGAGGGGTCTGAAATTGTCATCGTAGGTGCATGTCCACTGTGAGAGACATAATCTAAAAAAAAAAAATCCAGAAATAACAATATATGATTTTTTAACTATTTATTTGTATGATACAGCTGCAAATAAGTATTTGAACACCTGAGAAAGTCAATGTTAATATTTGATACAGTAGCCTTTGTTTGAAATTACAGAGGTCAAACATTTCCTGTAGTTTTTCACCAGGTTTGCACACACTGCAGGAGGGATTTTGGCCCACTCCTCCACACAGATCTTCTCTAGATCAGTCAGGTTTCTGGCCTGTCGCTGAGAAACACGGAGTTTGAGCTCCCTCTAAAGATTCTCTTTTGGGTTTAGGTCTGGGGACTGGCTAGGCCATGCCAGAACCTTGATATGCTTCTTACAGAGCCACTCCTTGGTTATCCTGGCTGTGTGCTTCGGGTCATTGTCATGTTGGAAGACCCAGCCTTGACCCATCTTCAATGCTCTAACTGAGGGAAGGAGGTTGTTACCCAAAATCTCGCAATACATGGCCGCGGTCATCATCTCCTTAATACAGTGCAGTCGCCCTGTCCCATGTGCAGAAAAACACCCCCAAAGCATAATGCTACCACCCCCATGCTTCACAGTAGGGATGGTGTTCTTGGGATGGTACTCATCAATCTTCTTTCTCCAAACACGTTGAGTGGAATTATGACCCAAAAGTTCTATTTTGGTTTCATCTGACCACATGACTTTCTCCCATGACTCCTCTGGATCATCCAAATGGTCATTGGTAAACTTAAGACGTGCCTGGACATGTGCTGGTTTAAGCAGGGGAACCTTCCGTGCCATGCATGATTTCAAACCATGACGTCTGAGTGTATTACCAACAGTAACCTTGGAAACGGTGGTCCCAGCTCTTTTCAGGTCATTGACCAGCTCCTCCCGTGTAGTTCTGGGCTGATTTCTCACCTTCCTTAGGATCTTTGAGACCCCACGAGGTGAGATCTTGCATGGAGCCCCAGTCCGAGGGAGATTGACAGTCATGTTTAGCTTCTTCCATTTTCTAATGATTGCTCCAACAGTGGACCTTTTTTCACCAAGCTGCTTGGCAATTTCCCCGTAGCCCTTTCCAGCCTTGTGGAGGTGTACAATTTTGTCTCTAGTGTCTTTGGACAGCTCTTTGGTCTTGGCCATGTTAGTAGTTGGGTTCTTACTGATTGTATGGGGTGGACAGGTGTCTTTATGCAGCTAACGACCTCAAACAGGTGCATCTAATTTAGGATAATAAATGTAGTGGAGGTGGACATTTTAAAGGCAGACTATCAGGTCTTTGAGGGTCAGAATTCTAGCTGATAGACAGGTGTTCAAATACTTATTTGCAGCTGTATCATACAAATAAATAGTTTAAAAATCATATATTGTGATTTCTGGATTTTTTTTTTTAGATTATGTCTCTCACAGTGGACATGCACCTACAATGACAATTTCAGACCCCTCCATGATTTCTAAGTGGGAGAAATTGCAAAATAGCTGGGTGTTCAAATACTTATTTTCCTCACTGTATATAGATATTCTTTGGATTTTGGTGCATCAGCACCGAGTTATAATAAGTAAACAGACACTACAGAGGTTTTGTAGGAAACTTTGATTTTTTTTAAATGTAAAGAAATGTATTATTGTGCAGTCTGAAATGGCACCCAGTGGTCAACTGGATATGATACCGATGGTCACATCTGCCTGATATTCGAAGTGAACATGTTTTTCAAGATATTATGAGGATGATAACCAAAGAGGCAGTTGAAAACCAGCGCATGGATACGATTTAAAATAATAAATAAATAAAATCAACCAGAAATCTTCACCAAATAGCTCAGAATAGTTGAGACCGTGTAGGAGAACTGAAAGCATCACGCCCCAGAATATCACAAACACCAGTTACTGTGTGCTAATTAAAAATGAGGGCAATGCGTGAGCAGGGAAAGAGAGAAAAAAAAAATTATAATAATTCCCACCCTGAACAAGAGCTGCTGATTACAGCATGCTAGCGTCTTTCATTTCCTACATCCTCTGCCTTATTCACGACCTTTAAAAGACTGAATGCTCTCCTTATTACTGAGGCAAAAGAAGGAACTGCTCTCTGCTCCCGTCCTCACTCAGGAATGAGATAGGTGTGAAGAGTACGAGTTACAGCAATCACGGCGTACGTACATATCGACGCATTTGGCTCTACTGAGAGTAGCATTGCACCACTGAAAGACACATTGGAGGACGCATTTTTTAGGCACATGGAGCTGCTCCTTGACCTTTGAGATGAGCTAGGGACGTCGACGCGTGGCAAGATGGAGACACCAATGGTGGACGAAGTACACAAACCATATACTTGAGGTTAAGTAGAGATACACTCGTTAAAATATGACTCCAATGAAAGTGTTTCGTTTAAACATTCACGTCAGTAGAAGTTCAAATGGTATTTGCCAAAATGTACTTAAGTATCCAACATAAGGATTTACTATAATTATATTAAATGTATTATTTATAATTATATTTATTAATTCATAGTTTCATATTGATTTCCTTTAGCACATTTTCATGATTCAGTACAGTTTTTAATGTATTTTTGTAATAAAGTTTAGTACTATTTTACATGGAGTATTAAGTTTGTAGGTTTATTTGTTTTTGTTTGATCCAGTCTCCATTTGACAAACTATCAGTGGATTTCATTGGTTATTGGTGAGTACAATCCAACCTAGCTATTGGTAAAAATCAGTCGACCTCAATTCGATATCATCCAGAAATACATCCGATTCCACTTTTACACTAATGATCCACAGCTCAAATGACATTCGAGGCCTAGTCACTATAAAATAACAATATAATGGGTCAAGTTCAGCTTTTCCAAACTTTTAACCAACAACAGTCCAAACTTCTACAAAAGCAGAATAAAAAAAAACAGCATTGCAAACAACCAAATACACATTGCCATTACACTGACACCTGCCTAATATCGTGTTGGTCCCCCTTTTGCTGCTAAAACAGTCCTGACCTGTCGAGCATCAACAGCAGTAACTTTTTCAGCAATTTGAGCTACAGGAGCTCGTCTGTTGGATCGGACCACACGGACCAGCCTTTGCTCCCCACGTGCATCAATGAGCCTCGGCTGTAAATGACCCTGTCGCTGGTTCACCACTGTTCCTTCCTTGGAGCACTTTTAATAAATACTGAGCACTGCAGACAAGGAACATCCCAAAAGAGCTGCAGTTTTGGAGATGCTCTGACCCAGACGTCTAGACGCACAATTTGGACTTTATCAAACGCGCTCCAATCCTTACGCTCGCCCATTTTTCCTGCTTCTAACACGTCATCTTTGAGAAGAAAATGTTCACTTGCTGCCTAATAAATATATCCACCCACTAACAGGTGCCATGATGAGATAATCAGTGTTATTCACTTCACCATTCATTATAACATTATGTCATAATATTATGCCTGGTCTGTGTATAAGCCAATAAGCCAAGTTTAGTCATCACTAACTGTGTAAAACAAAGCAATCGAATAGCGTTTTCCGTTCTGGTATTTCATGAACAAAAAACTATTGATTGCTTTCGGTTATAAAAACAATAATAATACTCCCAAAGTAGAAGAAAGTCGAAGAAAGTTCTACAGAGGGTGGATCATCCAAGGCTGAGACGGTTTGCTGTACCAAACATTACCTACTTTGTGAATTCGAGCTTCACAGAACACCTAAACCTGCAAAAGCTTTTTAGAATTCAGGGCAGATTCAGTGAGATGTTTACAGTAACGTTCCCAGTGACTGGCTGAACCCATAAATGATTAATTATTCATGAAAAATGTGTTAGGGATGAAACTTTGTTTTGGTCCAAATTCTTAGGGAGAAACGTGCCTCAAGTGAGCAATGTGGTGAATGAAAGGTCAGACAGATGTGTGTGATGCTGAAAAACAAGGTTTTTTTTTCTCCCGAAAACAGAAAAAAAAAAAAAAAAAAATCCAGTTAAAATGCGACCTTCGCGTCATTGCCTTTCTAAAAAACATCCCAGCAGCCGAGTATTGAACAAGTCTGCAGTAAAGGTGTGAATGATTCACACACAGCAGGGGTCATTCTGAGCCATTACTGCTGTGAGGCAGCCTCTGAAGAAAACATTCTGTGGCAAATAACCCCCCCCCCAATATATAACCCAATATATTAAAGATTCTCGATTAGCATTTTACACCAAAGGGTTGAATTGTGGTCTCATCTTTTTCTCGAAATCTTACCACGCAATAAGTAATTGTCTAAGAAGGGATGACAAAAGTCGAAACACTTAACATCTGCGATCCATTTATCCTCTCTAATCTACATCAAATCCTCCAAAACGGTCATCTTGCGTAACAGTGCTGCAGTAGCTGCACTGGCCTTGCTTTATCAGCTTAAACTGGGGGGGGAAATCAACCTACAGCCTTCAAAATGAAAACCCGTAGTGTTCTCAATAGCACGGTGCCTTAGTGTAATATTATCCTAGCTCAGGAAGGGAGGAGAGAGAGCAGAAATAGCAGCAGAACTGCAGTTTCGCTTCTCAGGGTATCACGGGCACAGTCGATGAAGTGACTTCCAACAGAAAAATGCAGACTTTCTGCAGCAATAGGCTTTTTATATATAGATAGAGACAATATGTCAACTATTTTCAAGCAGCTGTAGCCAACAATGATTATGATTAGCAGTTGACAAACAGCTAGGTTGGACTCTACTCGCCTAATCAACTAATAGTTTTTAAAATAGATACTGGATTTAAAAAACAAACAAAAAAAAAACAACAACTTGGGTGAAGAAAAGGCATGCATTCAAACTGAAACAAGAAAAGTAACACTCGAAATAAATAAAAACAGTCACATCCAAAATGAGTAAGAAAGACAATTCATATAAACAGTACGTGGTGTCAGTGAAGCGCCTCTAGAGGCTGCTCTCGTACTGTATAAAGCAACCCGGAAAAACTATTGGTATGGATTTTTGATGAAACTATCGGTGCCGATTACTTCGACAAATTATGATATTTAATGCTATGTATCAAGCCATTGAAAAAAGGGTAAGAATGGAAAGGTGCTTTTATACACAGTGAAAATCTTTCTTCAAATATCCCAGTGATGTTAGCAAGCTGGGTCAGAGCACAGGGTCAGCCATTAAACAGCACCCCTAGGGGACAGAGGATTAAGAACCCTGTTCAAGGGCCCTAAAAGTGGCTTGGTGATACTGACCTTCCGATCAGTAACCCAGAGCCTTTCCCTAGTTAAAGTCTCAATAGCATGAGAATGTTGAATAAATGTCAATGATCAACGGTGAGAAAGATCGCTCATCAAAACCAGAGAATAGAAACCGAAGAAAGTAGGCATCCTCACACCCAGATACATAAACAACATTCATTCGTTTGCTCAGGATTTCGTCAAAAGTTTTGGCACTGACCATTTCGATTCCCAAATGACATCACATATACTGTATAGTGTCCCAAAATTGGTGCAGAGCTTCATTTAGTCGGCTGCATCCCATAAAAATGCCGCATACTGCAAAATGTAATAGTGCGCCAATTAGTCTCAGCCTTGGGCACTCTGCGGCCTGTGGAGTTTCTGAGCCACAGTTTCCTGGCCCCAAGCTTCAGAATAATGAAAGCTGCAATAACATGTCCATGCCACAATAAGCTTTTTCTTTTTGGTCAAGATACAGTCACTGGACCGAACTGACAAAGGTTTCCAGAGGTTTTGTTGGAAGCTGTTAGCAGGGAGTAAACGAGATTAGCTGAGTGTATTAGACACTCTAGCCACAGCTAGAAAAATCCTGCTTGTAATACTTTGCTAATATGACAAAAAGTCCAATTGGCATAAAACACTATCAGAATCGCTGACTTACATTTTAATATATAATGTCCACGACAATGTATAACATTTCTCCCTGTATTCTCTTCATTACATAGCGTTTCTCTCAGGTGCGCTGCTACAAGGAGTGTCTGTTAACGTTGTGGTTTCTATCCAATCAGATTTCAGTGTGGTGCTTGCAGATTTCAGTGCATGTTGCCTGAAGGCTGTTGCTTTAAACAATCATATTTCGAGCTGGCGATACTGAGGCCATCTAGCAGGCGTACAGTAACGTCTGTATTTTCATGTCCTTCTATTGGATGGTCAGAGTGCGCACTAGTCAGGGCTCGCAAGCCGCACAAGCTAAAATATATTCGTGAGGATTTGATAGGTTTATTTATTTCTTTCTTTTTTCCCCGACAGTGGCTGACAGGATAAGAAATTGACTTGGTCACACTCACAAGGCGTTTTTTTTTACAAGACGGATTTTTCAATAGCAGGAAATCGTGAGGAAAGGGTTGACCCAAACGGTTCAAAACATGAACCGTTTGTAACTTTTGCATTTTTTTCCTATTTTTTTTTTGCACAATACCACAATTTTAAATGTCAAATTGGGTTTCTTGCTTTAGTAATGCTATTTATTCTCACTGGATGAAATTATCGTCTGTGATGCAGCACATTTCTGTATAATATTGATGGTTTCTAGAGCCGTGGCATCATAACGATGGTATTGGGAGGTGGATCGATTCAGGGCGAAAGCTACGGCCTGCGACTTATTATAAATATTGTGACAGTCATATGGTCACTGTACTACTTTAACATACAATTACATTTTCTCAATTGTTTTGCTATTTGAGTGTTTTTCCTTACACAGATATAACTATTATCACCCTTTACCATTTATTTCAACACAAACTCTGGAACAGGACAGGCAGCGATGATAAGTTAGTCATGGCTGGCCCTCATTCACGAATGATGGCTTGGTGGTCAGGGATCTGTTACGATCAAAGACTAAACAACCCGAAGTGTCAGAAGTGCTAAAGCTCCTTCCACTGTGAATATATAACCTCTCGGTGTGTGACCTTCTGCTACCGGGCTCAGGCGCTCGGTAGGCAACAGCTAAACAGGCAGAGCCCCACACACACCCGCTACATGCAGGAGTGAGATCAGAGGGCTCAAAGCCAGCAAGCGTTCGCCAAGGCCTGCAATAGAAATCTAGCATTTTGGAAACTCGTCGTATTTGCAAGTGCATTACAAGAGCATGCGTTACTCTCCACTAGATCTGCGTTTGTTAATGCGAAACAGTATACAGGTCTCCGTTTGCTTCAAGAACTTCTCTTAAAAGGAGAAAATCCCGACAATCTTGCCTATCGAGGGAGTGAATGAATGAAGAATGGAAGGAATGAAGACATTTGTTAAAGTCTGCTGATAAGTAAAAAAGTTAAGTAGATCATATCTATATGAGTATTTGAACACCTGTCTATCAGCTAGAATTCTGACCCTCAAAGACCTGTTAGTCTGCCTTTAAAATGTGCTACTGTACCAAATATTAACATTGACTTTCTCAGGTGTTCAAATACTTATTTGCAGCTGTATCATACAAATAAATAGTTGAAAAATCATACATTGTGATTTCTGGATTTTTTATTTTTATTTTTTTAGATTATGTCTCTCACAGTGGACATGCACCTACGATGACAATTTCAGACCCCTCCATGATTTCTAAATGGGAGAACTTGCAAAATAGCAGGGTGTTCAAATACTTATTTTCTTCACTGTGTGTGTGTGTGTGTGTATATATATACACACACACACACACACACACACACACACACACACACACACACACACACACACACACACACACACACACACACACACAGTACAGATCAAAAGTTTGGACACACCTTCTCATTCAAAGAGTTTTCTTTATTTTCATGACTATGAAAATTGTAGAGTCACACTGAAGGCATCAAGGGCTATTTGACCAAGAAGGAGAGTGATGGGGTGCTGCGCCAGATGACCTGGCCTCCACAGTCACCCGACCTGAACCCAATCGAGATGGTTTAGGGGTGAGCTGGACCGCAGAGTGAAGACAAAAGGGCCAACAAGTGCCAAGCAACTCTCAGGGAACTCCTTCAACACTGTTGGAAGACCATTTCAGGTGACTACCTCTTGAAGCTCATCAAGAGAATGCCAAGAGTGTGCAAAGCAGTAATCAAAGCAAAAGGTGGCTACTTTGAAGAACCTACAATATGACATTTTTCAGTTGTTTCACACTTTTTTGTTATGTATATAATTCCACATGTGTTAATTCATAGTTTTGATGCCTTCAGTTTGAATCTACAATTTTCATAGTCATGAAAATAAAGAAAACTCTTTGAATGAGAAGGTGTGTCCAAACTTTTGGTCTGTACTGTATATATATATATAATTTAAACCAAGCAGACATTTTATTTTAAATTGTTTTAAAAATAATTAAACTTAAATGTTTACAAATGTTTATAATAAACTGCGTAAAAAAAAACAAGCAATTTTATGTTCTGCATTTCTTTCCCCCGACTGTAAAAAAATTTAACTGAACAGTGACTTTAAAAACAGAGGTAAAAAAGGTATAAAAAAAACATTTATAGTCTAAATTACTGTAGCAAACCCTCTAACCGGGGTTAAATAGAGATTCACCGTGTTTTTAAATCAATCTCTGTCAGATCACAGTGGTCTTTTCCACTTACTTATGTTTATCTAACAGGGGAAAGGAATGGGAGGAAAGAAAGGCGAGAGATTTCCTCTATATCCCTGTAAGACCAGCATGAGTCTTGGCTTACTGAGACGGGTAATTGACATAGCTGAGGACTTGCGCCTGAGGCTGGACTGGTTCACAGCTGAACAACAGCTCTGAGTCAGGAATGTGAGCTTCGATGTTAATGGTCCAACCAGCAAAGTCTGGGAGTTGTTGTTGTTTTTTTTTTTAATAACACTCCACCAGCAGAGCCCTCCAAGGCCAACGGATGCGAACCTCTCATTTGTCATGAGTCTCTGAAGGTTTATCTTTCTCCAGAAATAAAGCCAAATAAGAATAACATCAGCAATTTCTTGACACTCGGAATGGAATGGACAAGCCAGGAACCGAGTGGAGATCCATAACGTGAAGATTTTTCTGACCACGGTTAGATTCTGTGATGTGGTACGAACCAAATCAAAGCCGACCTGACCGCTGGAGCCATTTGTCCTCGACCTCTGACCAAAGAGGAACCTTCCTCCATCTTCATTGTCCTACTCTGAACAGACTGACAGTGGTGGAGGAGGGAGAAGTAAAAGATCTCCAGAGAAAGAGAAAAGCTTTGTTCAGCAGCTCTGTAAGCAAAAGCACTAGAATATCGAAACGGCAATGAACGCACAATGCGAAGGCACTGCTGCACTAAGCACTACTTTGCACAATGTGGGCTGGAGTGGGCAGTTTTGGGTATGTTTAAAACACACACACACACACACACACACACACACACACACACACACACACACACACACACACACACACACACACACACACACACACACACACACACACACACACACACACACACACACACACACACACACACACACACACCAACCTAAACAGCTCTTTTAGAAATATTCAGCGTACAAAAAAAGCACCAAGTGACCTGAATATGCAGGTTATGAAATATACCCGAGACTGAAAATAAACTGTTTATTAGGTAACCAGGATATTCGAAAATCTCGCACGCCGGTAAAACTCATCATCACGACAAAGGTAGCATCTACTACGTGATCGGCGGGAGCACAAAGAGCCGGCCGGAGTGTACATTGGGATTCACAGTGGGAGATCGCTAAGCCGACGCCTTTCTTTTCTATTACTCTTGGCATCCTGCCAACGTATGGCAGCACATGCAAGACTTTTATAAACTTATTTTTTTATATATGTAATATATTATCATATATATATATATATATATATATATATATATATATAATCATTATTGTTTAAACAATAATGATAATATAACATATTATCATTATTGTTTAAACAATAATGAAACATAAAATACCTCCAGTTTGGCTTAGTTCTTGTAAAGGCACGAAAGGGGGGGGGGGGGGGGGGGGTTGAAGGAAGTAGAAGAGCACACTTCCCCAAACCTAAAAATAGGTCATGTCTAGGCTTTTTATTCAGAAAGTCCTTTGAAACGGTGATTGACATGAATACAGGGGTTCGACTATGAAATTAAACACCGCACACACACACACACACACACACACACACACGTCATTAGAAATGACCAAGTATGTACCCATTGTGCAACAAGAAATGAGTTTCATACCAAATTCATTAACTCGCGAAATCAGATTACAAGAGACAAGTTGGCATTTCTATCACAATGCTGCGTTTTTTTTCAGTTTCTTTCAATGAAAACTTATATATATACATACATACACACACACACACACACACACACACACACACACACATACATACATACATACACACACACACACACACACACACACGACCCGATTATTCGCGGCTCGGAAAAATGAGCAGGTTCTCGTTTGGAACCGGACTAACAGCTAGTTGTGGATTATCTTAAAATTCGCAGGAATCCGCAGAGGTGACCGAATGTTCAGGAAAGTTAGGAATAACATTTTAAATTATGTTTTTACTTAGAAATTTTATTAAAGTTTTTAAAACACATAATTGTATTAAAAGTGACAATGTCTAGATGAATTCACTAAGGTACCATAGGGGCTGCGGGGGGTGCGCCCAGATTTCTGGGATTTTCGGAACTCGCGGGGGTCTTAGAGCGTAACCCCCACAAGTGAGTGTCCTTCAAAACTGATAGTATGATTTTCCATTATGGGACAAAAATGTATTTATAGTGATGAAATAAACAATGACTAAATGGTTAAGCATTCACAGATGACCACTGTTAAAATGTATTCACAATAGCCACGTAACTAGAAATCTGTCAGCAAGATGTTTTATGTAAATGGAACTTCCTACATTTGAGTTTAATATCCCTTTACTATCACCAGCTAAAAACTTTGTGGGCATAACTATGTGTTTTGTGAAAAACGTAAAAAACTTTCTGGACGAAGCGCTTGGAAATGTTGGAAGACCAAAATCACATGCACACACACACACACACACACACACAGATATATACATATACACACATACACACTACTTATCACTTCCTCTTTTCCGTAGTCGTTTTAAGTTTCAAATGAACTCAAAGCTTATTGGTTATCATCAGGTCATGTTGCTAAACATAGTACGTGCCATGCTGGATGTCAGTATTCAAAAAGTGGTGCTGAGAATCGGCCTCGCCTGCTGTTTGGCAACTGTTTAATCAAATTTATTTACTGCATATCAAAAATCCATAAAATAGTGTTTGTTCAGATGGATCTCATGGTGCCCACGGATCCAAATTTCCAACCTGATCACGAAGGTCAAGGATCCGAATTTTATGACAGACAAAATAAAAAAGAAAAGAAAGTCGTAAATTAAATGAATGAATACATTTTGACATTATCAAAAAAGCTGGAATCTTGTTTCTACATTGTTGAGTTGTGGAGATTTAATTGCAAACGTAGGCTTAAATCAACACTGCTCAAGTCACCAAAACCACATCGTTGGAAGCCAAAAATGACCCCAAACATGCAAAAAAAAAAATGACCCCAAACGACCCCAAACATGCAAAAAAAAAACGTGTATGCAGTGTTCTATAAAGGTGTCTAACCAGCTTTAATGCTTGGCCCCCAAAAATTTATTTACCACTGCTGACGTTTATGTGATTTACTTTTAAATCTTTTTGCACAAAATTTTTATTTTGAGCTAAAATCTTCTGAAATGCATTGAGTCAAGTTAAAGTCTAACCTTCATTCACAAAACTGGTGCATGTTCACAGATCCAAATTGATCATGGTGGCTGTAAATGAATGCCTAAAATCAACCAAAAAATGTCCTCAATCCAAAAACTAAAAAACCAAAAAGGGTACAAAGTGTACTATAAGGTTCCTAATCAGCTTTAGCACTCGATCCCACATTTACATTTGTCATTTTACAGATGCCCTTATCGTGAGATTGACTTATATCTCCTATTCACATCTTGAGCAATTGTGGGTTAAGGGCCTTGCTCAAGGGCCCAGCAGTGGCAGCTTGGCAGTCTCGAGATTTGAGCTCACCTTTAATCAAACGTCCAACACTTTAACCATTGAGTGAGCGGTCACTTTTTCCTGGCAGTAAACACTACTGCCTTCCTCATTAATATTAAAGCCGCTAGGATCATTTTGACCGTCACTAAAAAGCAACAAGCAAACAAAACCACAAGGTGCTACGTAACATTACACTTATTCACCCGCAAGCTGAACACGTTTTCGCCCCCTAATGAACAAATTCATCTTCCTTAACACTCTAAAATGCGTCTACAATCCTGACCATTCTGGTACGAGGTAAGCCGAGGTGAGCCGAGACGAGTCACTGCCTCGTTGTGGTTTCCAGCAGCGCTCGGACTTACGCACAGACCGAGCTATTCACGGGCAGTCTAGAAAACAAGCACTCCAGTGTTAGGTGGCGCAACATACCACCCGCAATACATCACATGGGTAAAAGATTAATGACTGATGTCACTTGGCGAGCTGATTTCCCAGGCCTGAGAACTTTCACACGACGCTTCTGTGCCTCCGTGCTGGAAGATGAGTTCATCTGTCCGTTCTCTACGATGTGACCCTATCGCGACTTGAAAATGTGGTACGACACGGCCTAGCCTACACGGGATTCTTAAAGAATGATGAGTATAGTGTAGTATACTGTCATTTGTTACAGGAAACAAATTAGGGGAAATACTTTAGCCAAACAGAGAAATTTACACTACTGTATTGTATAAACTGTACAATATTGATGTATGCGGCGGCGAGCGCATTGACGAGCGCCGGTTCTCGAGCGGAGGGCGGAGCTTACGCTGCAAAGTTAAGTTCATCTTTATTTATTTCCTGAAGGCAATTTAGTTGCAGCATACAACCACATCAAATAAGACATCTCAAAAGCACACAATTTCATCCGAAGACATATTTACCTTTAAAATGACCTCAAATCAAAGCCAGCTCCATGAAGTTATGCTTGGGTTGGAAGTATGTGGAAGATCTTGGCTGGCCTGCTATAGAGCTCCGACCTCAACCTTATTGAAAACCTTGATGAATGTGAACACTGACTGCGCCACAGGCCTCCTCACCTACATCAGTACCTGACTTTACTAACACCCTTGTGGCTGAATGAGTACAAATCTCCAAAATCCAGTAGAACATCTCCCCAGAATGGGAATGTTTTTATAAGAAAAAGTGGTAGATTAACTGGTTAAGGCATTAGACTTTGGAGCAGAAGGTCATGAGATCAAATCCGAGCTCCATACCAGTTGTTCAGTTGTAATTCTAAGTCCCTTTGGATGAGCCATAAATGTAAATAAAATGTGGACTGAATGGGATGTTCAAAAAAGAGCACATACCAATCTTACGGTCAGGTGTCCACCAACTTTTTCCATATATAGTCTTTATTCCGATTCACGTACAAAGCCTAAAAAAAGGGAAAAATAAGACAAATCAGATCACGAGTTCTTTAGCCCTAGATCCGTATTGATTTTTTTATATACATGTTTATTTCACAGCATACATTATGAATAGTATTTTCCTGACATGACCTCTTGCAGCTTTCAAAGCATATTATTCTCATTTGTTGTGAAAAACACAATGCCTAATGCATTTCCATTACCTTCCATCAACGTGATTCAAGCATAAAAAAAAAAAACACGAATTAATATGGACTTCCGCTTAATAGACAAAGTCGCTGACCAAAACGAGATGCTCCAATACATCGCTTCGCAAACAGATGCCTCCTGTTAATGTGCCTCCTTTCACCCCAGGCTTTTAGGTCATGCATTGTATTTCTTTCTTTCTTTCTTTTTTTTTTCCTCATGATCACAATTTTATTTTTTACGACATAACCAAAGTTGTTGATTGGCACTTGATGAGAAAATGAGCTTTGCTATTATCTCGACATTTTCTCACGATCTCGGCGTAAAAAAAAACTACGACGTAATTGTATCGTGAGAAAATCTCGCGCCTTGTGAATGTTTCTGGTGTGTATCAAGTAGTATGTGTCGCCAAGTTACTCATTTTCTGCAGTAAATATGGACTTTATCAATAGTTTTAAAAGCAAGAGACATTGAGAGAGAGAGAGCGAGAGAGAGAGAGAGAGAGGTCCCAGAGGAGAACCTGACAAAAATGAAGCTATTGTTAAGTTTCTAGATTAACATGACTTTTGCTATTTGTGTTTTATGGTGATTTAAATGGTGACACCAATAACATGTTACATTGCAACTCGAAAAGAAACAATTCACAAAGGAACAATGTTCGTCATTTCGAGATCGGGAGAAAATAAAATTGCAATGATGAGAAAACAACTTATGTTGAGATCGCAGGTCGTGATAATGAGAAAACCAAAAAATAAAAATATATTATAATGCATGGCCTCTCAGGACTTCTGGATGAAGGAGCCGTAGACAGACTTTGGTTAATATTTGAAAATTGTAAAACATTTTTTTATTTAAATTCATTCTTGGTTTTGAATGTTTTTTTTTTTTTTTGTTTTTTTTTTTTTTAGTGTGCGCCCTCTATAGGCCATGGGGGGAAGTTGTAAAGTTGTGGCAAGGCTAAACCATGTTTATTTGATGAAACGATCCGTTTATTTTCTTTTAAATCGTTTTGTTTCTAAACAAACATCACCATTTTACTTTTTACGGTTATCTCTCGTGTTTCTTCGGCGCGTTTATGATATCGCTGGTGTTCTCAGTGGTGTCCGAAGTGGTGAAGTACGAGAAAAAATAGTTTTACCACTACAAGACTGTTAGAATAAAGAAATCATGAGAAATAAAGACTTTTTTTTTTTTAATGTAAAAAGAATTACATGGAAGAATTACGTAATATTTTCCATGCAGAATTTCCTTGTGTTTCTAAACCATCATGACATTCCCTTCCTGCAATTATGACACGGAGCAGATAATGACGCCAAACAGTTCGACTTCGGACCGCTTCCCAAATCGATTTTTTTATTACATCAAACCGGACAATTTGGCACAATCGTGTGCTGAAAGAGCAACAGAGAGACTCCTGTTTCAGCCCCTTTATAAAAGGCAAGGTCAGCACTTGCGCTAATCAGAGCAGCGCGTCGCAGAAAATCCCCGACGGCTTTCACTAGCCCAGATTGAGACCTGGAAAAGTTGTGCGATTGATGTATTGCTATTTTTATACGTCCTACTTCAGGAAAAAATGGTTCAGTACAGACGGGGACGATGGGGCACGCAATGTCTTCATAAAAGCTACAATCCAATTTCCAGTTCGAAATTAAAAAGCTACTGTTCAGTCTGACACAAACAGAGACACACACACACACACACACACACACACACAGTAGTGTCCCACACTCACACAGTGACACACACCATTAATGACAGACACAAAGGAAGAGAGACATACACCCCTAATAACACACCATTAATGACAGGCGCACAAACAGACAACTAGAAATACACACACACGCCCATAGAGCCCTCTCTATCTCTCTCCCTCCCAGTTTATCTGTACCTCTGTTGGTGTCTCTCTCCCTCAATCTCTCTCTCTCTCGCTCCCTCAATCTCTCTCTCCCTCAATCTCTCTCTCCCTCAATCTCTCTCTCCCTCAATCTCTCTCTGTAGGTCTCTGTCTCACTCATCTCGCCCTGTCTGTCTATCTGACTGTCTATCTATCCATCTATCTCCCTCCCCCCTAACTCCCTATCAATCACTCTCTCCCTCTATCTGCTGGCCTCTCTCACTCTCTCCTATATCTCTCTTTCTCTCTCTTTATCCATCAGAGAGAAAGAAACAATCTCCCTATCTATCTCTTTCTCCCTCTCCGTCTCACCCGTCTCTTACACACACACACACACACACACACACACACACTCTTTCTCTCATTGGCTGCACTTTTAAAACGATTCACTTTGTGACTGGCACTGGGAGGGGAAACAAAGACGACACTGTGATTTAAGCACCCCCACCACCCACTCTCTCACACACACTCTCTCACACACACACACACACACACACACACACACACACACACACACAGCTGTCCTTTACCCCTCCTTCACTCTCACAGTGTTTAATACACACCCTAAACCCTGAGTCCTAGAGGTCCAGAGCTGAACACTGACCGGACAGAAGGACAAATCTTCGCCACCAGTCCGAGCAGCGAGGGAACGCCCTTAAACCCCACCCACAAGGCCACACACACACACACAACTTTTTCTCAACCTCGCCCATTCACTCAGACTTTATGTCTTTATGCTGGTTAAATCTGAGAGGCGGCCTTCTTTTACAGCACAATCTTTGATGTGACTGCGGCAGGTCTATTTTGAGCCGGGAGCCGAGGCATGCTGACCCACGGCTGTATTCCTTTCTGCCCTTTCATGCCTTAATTGTGGTTTGCAGGGTTGTTTTTTTTTTTGCAACTGCAATGCAGGAAAAACAAGTCTACAAAACATCACACCAACAGGCTCTTAAAAGAAAAAAAAAAAAAAAAGACTGATTTTTTTTTAGCAAGCTGCCATTACCCGATTATAGAATACGAAATAACAGCCAATAATAAATTGTATATTGCTCACGACCAACAACAACAACAACTACAGCAGCACCACTCGAAAGTCACTCAGAGAGAATCTGCAATAAATACAGCAATTATTGCATCGAGTGGGTGTTAAAAGCAGGAAAGGAACGTGACGCGATGCAGCCTTCGACAGGAAGTCGCTCACCTGACACTGTTTTTAGACATTTCCTCTAAATGCTGAGTTCGGATGTGCGAGTGTGTGTGCGTGTGTGAAAGAGATGAAAAAGAAAGAAAACCGTGCACGTCACATGTACTTCACAGCACAGAGAAAGGAAGCTGGGGTCAAAGTGCAGGATCAGCCATCTTACGGTGCCCCTAGAGGTTTAAGGGCCCTTGCTCAAGGGACCAAGAGTGGCAGATTGGCAATAGCAGGGACTGAACCCCCAACCTTCAGATCAGTAAGCCAGAGCTTTACTTACATTTACAGACTTAGAGAGCACAGGGCTTCCCCCACTCCAGAGGGGAACAAAAGTGAGTACACACTCTCAGTGATAACACCTGTCCGCCGTGTAACCAGGCAGAGCCACACGTCCTATTCATCATGTTCATGTTTTTGTCTGCTTGTCAGGACCATAGCAATGTGTGTATCTTGTATTAGATCAGTGGTACTTTTAGTACAATTCTCTCACACTGACCACTGGATCTTCAACATGCACCTAATGGTAAAGACTCTCTGAGGATTTGAGAATTAGAATTGTTGCTCTCCACAAAGATGCTGAGGCTGTAAGGAGATCAGTAAAACCCTGAAGCTGAGTTACAGTACAGTGGTCAGGGTCATACAGAGGTTTTTCCAAGACAGGTTCCACTCAGAACAGACCTCAAAAGGGTCCATCAAACAAGTTGAGTCCTCGTGCTTTGGATTAGGTGCAGAAACTGCTTCAAAACAGACGCATGAGTGCTGCAGCATTGCTTTAAAGGTTACTAAAGAAGCTGAAGGTTTGCTTGTCAGTGCTCAGACCAGACCATATGCCACACACTGCAACAAGTCGGTTTGCATGACTGTTGTCCCAGAAGGATCCTCTTCTGAAGCTGCTCACAAGAAAACCCACAAACAGTTTACTGAAGAACAACCTACCCAAGAGCATGACTTATTGGAAACATGTCCTGTGGTATGATGAGACTAAGATAAACCTGTTTGGCTCAGATGGTGTCCAGCATGTGTGGCGACACCCTGGTGAGCAGGACCAAGGAAATTGTGTCTTGCCTACAATCAACTATGGTGGTGGTAGCATCATGGTCTGGGGCTGCATGAGTGCTGCTGGTACTGAGGCGCTGCGGTTCATTGAGGAAATCATGGATTCCAACAATCTAAAGAACATGATTCCCTCCCTTTAGAAACTTGGAATGAATGAATGAATGAATGAATGAATAAAACTATTAGCATTAAAAATGTTATTACATTTACTCTTACATTTATTATTTCTGGTCTGATTTAAAGTGATGACAAAGCTGGTTCAAAAATCAATTGACCAAAGCCAAATGTTATAAGATGACTGGATGGAGAAGTATGTGTTTATTCTCTAGTGCCAGTTCGAAACACAAGTTGCATCTGTTCCGAATGTGTTTTAGCACAAAAACAAATCGTAATCACTTCAAATTGATGGGTCTCATTTGGAGCAGTTTCATTCAGCAGGGCCTTTCCAGAAACGGATCTCACATATCATACTATCATATTCAGAAAGTTATTATTTTCTCATCATCATCTTTAAACGCATAGTATGAGCATGATTCACTTCAAATAATGACAGAATATCCAAGAACGCTTAGGTCTCTTTTAACCATTCTTGGAGATTTCACCAAAGCGAATCTGGACGAGCTCATGGAGACTAACTTCATGCATCAGTTTCTGTACGGATATGTGCATCCCCACCAGGTCATTATTATCATTCAGTAATGATAAACTGGTTTTACTGGTTTACTGGGAAACTTAAACAGCTTAGTCATGCCAAAGAGGATGCTTACAGAAGTGGGGATCAAATCTTGTATAACAAGGCCAGGAACAAACTAACAAAAGAGATCAGATTTCCTAAATAAAACCTACTCTAAAAAGCTGAAAAAAACAGTTTCCAGCCAGTGACCCAGTGTCAGTATGGACTGGTCTGAGGAACAACACCAAGCACGAGACACCACACTACAGTCTGTGGAGAATCAACAACTGGCTGAAGATCTGAATGTGTTTTACTGCCAGTTTGAAAAGCCAAGTCTACCACCCGCCACCCCCTCTGATCTGCACTTCACACATTCACCTACCCCCCTACAACACCCCTTTCCTCCCTCCCTCTCCATTCAACCTGCGCTTAAGGTATGTGAGGAGAGTCTTCCGAAGACAGACGACTAGGAAAGCTTCAGGCTGCCTACCTGAAGGATATCACTGGACCTCTGCTGGATCCCATTCAGTTTGCCTACAGAGCAAACAGGTCTGCGGATGATGCTGTCAACATTGGACTGCAACATATTCTGCAACATAGACTGCAACATATTCTGCAACATGATAGACCTGGGACCTACACAAGGATCTTGTTTGTAGACTTCAGTTCGGCCTTTAATACCATCAATCCTGACCTTCTCTCAGCCAAACTGACCCAGATTTCCGTGCCCACCCCAATCTGTCTGTGGATCACCAGCTTCCTGACAGACAGCAGACAGTGAGGTTTGGTAAACTCATATCCAGGGTTCTCACCATCAGCACTGGTGCTTCCCAGGGTTGCATTCCCTCCCCACTGTTCTTCTCCATGTACATAAATGACTGCACCTCTTAAAACCCCTATGTCAAGCTCCTGAAGTTTGCGGACGACACTACAGTCATCGGCCTCATCCAGGAAGGAGACGAGTCTGATACAGACAGGAGGTTATAGAGAGCTGTCTGGTGCAACCACAACAACCTGGAGATCAACACACTCAGAACAGTGATGTTGATCGTGGACTTTAGGAGAAATCCCCCAGCACTCCCCCCCTAATCACCATCATGAACAGCACTGGAGTCATTGAAGTTTCTGGGTACCACCATCTCAGGACCGGAAGTGGGACAATAACATTTACTCCATTGCTAAAGAAAAAGGCCCAGCAGAGGTTGTACTTCATCACCAACTGAGGAAATTCAACCTGCCACAGGAGCTGCTGAAACAGTTCTGCTCGGCCGTCATTGAGTCTGTCCTGTGTACATCCATAACTGTCTGGTTTGGTTCATCTTCCAAATCAGATATTAAGAGGCTACAGTGGACGGTCAGGACTGCTGAGAGGATTATAGGTGCCCCACTGCCCAATCTCCAAGATCTTTACTCCTCCAGAGTGAGTAAAAGGGCTGAGAAAATCACTTTGGACTCCACACTGAGTCCACTCTCTCTTCGAACTGTCACCTGACTCCATGATTGGGCAAAACGTGTTCTTTGGAAGGATTCAATTCGATTATTTTTTGGAGGTTAAATTACTGCACAATGCTGCTCGGGTTTGTGCTTTGAGTGATGGACCGTACACTTGACAGATGCCTTGTCTGGGGGAAAAAAAAAAGATAGACACAGCAATAATTGGTTCCAACAGAGCCCAGCGAAAGAAGTAGAAGAAAAGATGAAAACCACCCGGTATGCATCCCGACTGGAGCGGTATGCCACGTTAAACACGTCTCAAACGGAAGAGTGGCATTCCAGCAGCTCGCATATGTACGAAAGAAAAAAAAAATATATTATACAGATTCGCAATCTGTTACACCAAGCAGTAATTTGTCTCCGATTCCAGGCGTCATCGAGCGAATGGGACTGGCTGCAGACACACACACACACCTTATAGGTTTCAGTGCTGTCAGAGCGACACTGCAGCTCATGCAGGACTTGTTAGAAAGCAGCAGTGTTTCAGCGTCAAGAGGCTCAGGAGAGTTTCTGTCGAAACGAGGAAAGATTTGCAGTGCATCGGTTTCTTTTAACACAGTAAATAGGGGTGTAACGGTACACAATTTACGGTTCGGTACGTAAAAATAGTTTTAAAAAAATGCAGGACACTTTTAAAATACATTGATTAAATTAAATAAAAGGAAAAATTCAATTAAATATTCCTTAAATATTTTTCTTCATAAAAATTGTGCAACACTTTTATTCTTGTATACACACAAATACATATTCCAGCACAATTGGAAGCTTCAGTCAACAAAACAAATTCCTTAGCAATAAAGCTTTTTCCGAATCTGATGATGATAATAACAACAACAACAACAACAACAATAATAGTATTTAATTTAAAGAACACTTTTAACAGTTACATCTCAAAACACTTTCCAAGCAAAAAAATAGGAAATAAATTTTTTTAAATAATAATAACAAAGGTAAATAAAACACCTTAACACCTTAACATAAATAAATTAATTAATAAAATAATAATAAAAAATTAAATAAAATAAAAATCACTGATACTCTGAAAAAGTATGTTTTAAAAGCAGCTTTAAAAACAAAAGCTTTGGCCTGTCTAATCTCAATGAAGCGAGAATTCCACAGTTTTTGGTGCATGGGAGGAAAAAGTTTGATCACCCATAGATAGGAGGAACAAACTATAAGACCAGAATCGGAGGAGTGAAGTTTACGCCTTGGAGTTTAGACAGTTAAAAGTTGTGAAAGCAATAAGGTGCCATATTATGTAGGGCCTTATATTTCAGCATAAGATTTTTTTCAATTAATCAATCTGGAATTCGACAGGAAGCCAACGCAACGACCTGGAGATATAAGCTCACCAGACCTGGTCTTCGTCAGAATCCTAGCTCACTCACTCACACACTCATTCATTTACTCATACACAAGCTCACAGATGCTCTTCATTTCCTAGAATCACTCTTGACTAACAGGAGTTGGTAACTTGGTGGTTAAGGCATTGGGCTTTAGATCCAAAAGTTTGTGAGTTCAAATCCCAGGAAACCAACCTGCCACTGCTGGGCCCCTTGAGCAAAGCCCTTAACCCTGCTCAGTTGTACGAATGAGATCAAATTACGTCACTCTGGATAAGGGCATCTACCAAACAATGCAAATGTTCAATTGAATTCACTTTTATTTGTAGAGCGTGTTTAACAACGGATATTGTGGGTAGTGGTGTCTCAGTAGTTGGACTTCTGTTCGGAAGGTCACCAGTTCAAATCCCAGCACCACCAAATTGATAGTGGAAGGCCCTTAAGCATGGCCCTTACCCCTTAACTGCTCTGGATTGAGGGTCTGCCAAATGCCATAAAATCTCAAAGCAGCTTTTTACAGATAAAGCAGCTATAAAAGCACGTATATGTTTGGTTCCTTATGATTGTAAGTTTGTCCCTAGGAGCAAACCAGCAGCGACTGTGACGAGGAAAAACTCCCAGAGAGAGCATCAGGAAGAAACCCTGAGAAGAACTAGACTCAAAAAGGAAACCCTTCCTTATCTGGGTGTGGCACTGAATGACTATTCAATGTAAATGTAGTAGAGAGGAAATCAAGTATGCCAATCCTTGCAAATAGGTATTGGACTCCCAGCTACAAATGCAGGTCTAACATTGTTCTTTCGTGCACTCAATAACCCAGTGCTCAACTTTTCATCCAGACTGTGGTATCCATTACAGGATACTATCGTGCATCCATTACACGTCCCAAGTTGGTCAATTTCAACAGTTATATATATATTTCTATTAATTCAACAAGACATTACATCTAATCAATGTATAGGTCAAATGTATCCATTTATAGCTACATTACTTCGAAGACATTTTTTAGATGGTAGTGATTTCCAAATGGCTTGCGCATCCTGATGTTCGCTAATTGGGCAGAAAAGATTTGCGGGAACATAATGGGATGCATCCCGTTGGCACCAGAATGGTCCGTAGTTTAAAATCAATCGAGCATTTTTTTCCTTTTTCACACAAAGCAATTTCCTATTCTTCCAAGTATTCACAATATGGACAAACCTAACCACAAGAAGGCTATCTTTTTGAACATCCCATTTCGCATTTAGTCCTCCTTTCCTGTTATAATAACCGCCACTCTTCTGGGAAGATGTTCCACTAGATTTGAGTTTTGCGGCGATTCATTCACAGGAGGCTGTAAGCAAAGTCAGGTACTGATGCAGGTGAGGTGAGGACTGGGGTGCAGTCAGTATCCCAGTTCATAGAGTATGTTCATTTGGGTTTAAAGATTTATAGCAGAAGATCCTTCACTCAAAAGTCATATGACGCATTTTCATAGAGCTGGATTTGTGCACTGGGGCAGTGCCATGCTGGAACACGTTTGGTGGTTCAAATGAAGGGAAAATTACCTGCTACCGCATCCAAAGACTTCCTATACAATTGTGTCATCGAATTTGGAAAAAAGTCAGGTGTCCTGATACATTAGGTTTATAAAATGGACCTTAAAAATATGTATTAAAGCAATTTTAACAATCTCGGAGAGATTTCTGCTGCAGTCTGAGGTAATAAAAATTATATACATCTGTGCTCATAAAAAAGTACACACAGACCAGCTGTTTATGCAAACCAAAATGCATTTACGCCTAATATAAAATGTAAATCAGCACATTAATTTCCCTTGAAATGGGTTAAATACATTCAGGTATATTCATCATTCGAAAGGACAACATGCCAAAGAAAACGCTAATAGCTTCTTAAGTGTGTGAAGAAACGATTGAGAGATTGCCTCATTGATCTTATGTATGGTACTTGCACTTGTCATTACATCCCTGGACACTTTCTGACCATCAAGGGACTGCCGGCTGATGCGTTTGAAAATCACTGCAATGTGAAATCAACTGAAACCAAATCAAACCAAATCTTTGGTAAGGAAATGAAGTAGGTGTGAAAACAGCATGACATCTGCTTTATTAAGCTCATTTGAACTCAAACCTGGGGCTGTTCGTTTGTGAAGGTGTGAACGCACCATTTGGCCTCATTCTGCTTCCAAAAAGCAAGTGGCAAGAGGCAAGAAAAAAACCCACCCTGGAGATGTGAGGAAGAAGAAACCAAGAAGTGGAATTAGAAACCATTACTATACAGTTTTAGAATGATTTATGAAGTTTAACTGTTCTGAGAAAGTTTCACGATCTGGAAAGATGAGCATCTACAGAGTCAAGAACCGTGGATATACAATAATTAAACAAAAAATCTTTTACACCGTAGTACACAATAAGTGGGAAAGTTTGTAGACACATGACCTGAATTATATTCTATATATTACCACTTGCTGCTATAATGAACTTTTCTGGGAAGATGTTTCAATAGATTTTTTGCTCATTCATCTACAAGGGTGCAAGTGAAGTCAGGTACTGATGGAGGGGAAGAGGTTTGGGTTGCAGTCAACGTTCACATGCATCTCAAAGGTGTTCAATAGGGTTGGAGGTGTACAGCAGATCATCTTTCAATCCAGACCATGTAAAGCAAATCTTATTGGAACTGGGTTTGTTCACGAGGGCAAGAACATGCCAAAACAGGTTTGGGTCTCCTAGTTGAAGTAAAGGTCAAATTTCATGTGAGTGATTCCGACTTTCTGGGAACAGTTCAGGGAATGACATCATATGGCTGGAAATATCTCAAGACCATTTGTCAATATAATGTATATCAGAATTAGAACAGTCCACAGCTTTTCTCTGTATGTCATCGACGCAAGAACAGAGTTCAACTTCATCAAGTTCGGCGGCAACAACGCAGGATGTGGCCTCTAATTACGTGTCTACAACTTCAGTATGAATGCAGAAACATCAGCTTAAGCAGGGCTCGGTATTTCTCTCTTTACATTTACGTCACTTGGTAGATGCACTAATCCAGAGCAATTTACATTTATCTTATTTCAGGAGTGGCAGTTTGGTGCAGCTGGGATTTGAACTCATGACCTTCAGTTCCAAAGTCCAATGCCTTCACCATTAAGTCACCCTCTCACCCACTAAGCTACCACCAGGGCCGTTTCTAGCCTTTTCGGCACCCTAGGCAAGATTCTTACCGATCTATCACAATGCTCCACCCCCACACCATACAAATCATTTGCAACCTTCCCAAAAAACATTTAAACACATTTAATAATAATTGCAAAGTTGCTAGAATTCAAGAATGTAAGCATATACTGTGTATTAAACCTCAGCAGAAAAACAAAGCAGAAAAACGCTTAGCTGGGGCTCCCCGGCTGGTTGCGCCCTAAGTGACCACCTATTTTGCTTATGCCTAGAAATGGTACTGACTACCACTTCCCCCAACTCTTCAACATAACATACATAAAAGCAGGTAAATATGCCCCAGGGAGGGTCTCTGTTTGCAGTGATCCCTAGTTTGATATGTTCCTCGTCTCGTGCTTAACACAATCAAATTGATAACTGCTGTTCTGTGGTTCTCGTTTCAGCTATCAAACTAAACCAATTGGTTAAATCGAAGATTCTTCTCGGATGAGGGACATGCGAAGGAATGAACATAATTACACAATCCACGTTGACAGTTTGTCCACTATAATAAAAAAGATCTGCTGTCTTCTTCGAGATCTGCTGCAACAACTCTTGTGTTTGTGTCTCATCGTAAACGGGTCGTTTCCCCTCCCACCCAAGTGTCGATCCGGTGTACCGGTCGGACCTGACATTCGGGTTTATTCGTTTTCGGCAGTCAAACTCAAGGTCAGGGTGGAAACACGGAACTCGGCGTACTGTAACAGATACCGCACTTGTGTCCAAGCAGAAGATCTCGGGTAAAAGCAAAACCAATAAACATCGCCATGATTTTTTGCAAAAGTAGACAAGCCCAAAAATAAACAAACGTTTCAGCATAATGGAGTGTAATAAGAACTTGGCTCAACCGATTAATCAGTTTTCTCGATTTATCTTCACGATAGTTGATTGCTGGAACTATCGGGTTACTGGCAAAAAAATCCATACCAATAGTTTTTCCGGTTTTTGGTCCGCTGACATTATGACAGCGGCCTCTAGAGGAGAATCACTGATGCCATGTGCTGTTTGTTTTTACAAGTGAGGCGGAGAGTGCTACATTATTTTTTTTTTTTTATATTAATCATTTATTTGTTATATAACTCATTTATTTGATTTAGCACATTTTCATGAATTTCAGAATGCTTTTTTTTTTCCATAATAAAGTTCAGGACTATTTTGCATGAAGTGGTGTTTTTTTTTCAAATATTCAAAACCATCAGTTGATTAATCGGTTATCGACAAGTGTGGTCCAATCTAGCTAATCTATTGGTAAAATTGGTTGACCTCTACTAAAAATAAACAAGCAGAGGTCATCAGCATGATGGCTGAGAACAAAAGAAAGAAAGGAAATCAAGACCTGCTAGAACATTCTGCCAAAAGCTCAAGTCTTTTTAACATTTTCCGAAAAACTTTCGCTTCCATTTCAATTACCGCGATCCTCCTTACCTTTATAAGTTCTGGAGACATGACCTGCATTACCAAAAGGGGAAAAAGAGGCGCTCTAGAGCACAAAAACTCACCTACACTTTTACTCTATCAGCACTGGTCCATTCGCGGCAAGGTCCTATGCCATTCGTCACACTCCTCCTGCTCTAGACAGGATACCGGTGAATTAGTGCCACTCCGCCTGATAAATCCGACGCACCTGGCGCGTACCCAGTAAATCTCGACTTCAGAGAAAGTCTCGGGAAAAACAAGTTCGAGACCCTGCGCTTTAATACCACACGGTCCACGGGGTGCTCTCAGGATCGCAGCAAGATTTATGCAGATCTGCTTTATAGCAGTTCATTAGCATCATAACAGACACTCACACGCTCAGGCTAATGACAGTGGAGGAGCTGGAGAGGTGGCACTGAGGAGGCGAAAGAGAAAGAGAGAGGAAGAGAAAAAAAGAGAGAGAGAAGCTCACTACAGGGACACAGCCTGATTACCAGGCCATGAGCCACCACATATGCTGACTATCAAAGAGGAAAACTTTTAGAGAAAGCCCGTAGGCGATCCAAGCAAGCGCAGCTGGATTGCCTCTGCGGCAAGTGAACGAGGCCTGAACGAGGTCCAAGTAGCAACTGCGAATCCAGAGAAGCAAAGCTATGGTATGTAATGCACCATAAAGAAACCGGTCAGACCTGAAATGTTTATTACTCTCAGGGATTCAGTGACAAACAACACAATTCATCCACAAAGCGTCGCTCGAACAAAACAATAAAAGAAAAAAAAAAACAAGAAAAAAAAAAATTAATTTTTTTTTTTTACCCATCTATATTTAATAACTCTTATTTGGGTCTCCATCAGTCCATATTAAAATGTTTTGATAGAAATGTTGTCGGATCTAAAAATATCTGAAGAAATCCTTAGAATCTAGATTGAATCGTTTCTTTCTTTCTTTCTTTTTTTTTTTTTTTTTTTTTAAGAAAATTGTAATCTAATAATTGTCCCTGTATCTAGGATTGAAGAGTAGGCAGTGATCCCTTTTTTAGCCCATATTCGAAAGCGCGAAAACTAAAGTACATTAATCCCCCAACTTTACCGCAGTTCGAATCTCGCGGTTTATCTTGGAATTGCATTTGCCACATAACTAATTAGTTTGGCTGATTTTCCCGGTCTCTCGCAGAGAGCACGATAGACCAAAAAACATATAGGGAATTGAGTTTTATGTTAAAATAAAGACATTTATTAATAAAAAATATACTTATTAAATTTCAAATAAAGTAAAACGTTAAAACAGTACAGTACTGTATACATAAAATAGCATTTCTGTGGTGGCCTCCGTTTATCGCGGTTTTGGAACGTAACCACCGCGATAAACAGGGGATTACTGCATTTGATTTAAAATCAGTGTCATACGACCCCATTTCAATACATTCACAGAGTCCTTTAGGTTTTATTCGCTAATAATCTCGTAGCAATTCTTGAAGGTTACCCTAATCCATTGATTTTCCGGTTTTATTTTTGATTACATTTTCGTCTGCAATGATCTCTTGAATAGGAATCTCGTCAACCCAACCGATCTCTATGTCCTTCCATCCTGTTTGATATCCTGAATTGCACCAACCGGCTATGAATCTCAACTGTGCTGCCTATAAGTAATTTTTGCAAACATGAAAGAAAACACCCCTCCTTTTCCTTTACTCAGCTGCAGGGGGTTTATATTTTACCCGTGACCCTTTTTGGACAAGGTCCCATGTTAAAAAAAAAAACGGTGAAAAGGTTCCATCTTGGGACGTCTAATTAAATTTTTTTTATTGATTGGGCCATGATTCAGCATTTCTAACATTTTTCATATCCTTGGGGACATTTATTCCTAAGTATTTAATATATTTAAAATCCCATTTTAAGCAATTATCCATTTCAATTTCTTTTTTTTGGGGGAGAAATTATTTAATTAATTAATTAATTTATTTTTTCTTTTAGTTTCGCCTTAACCACTGCCCCAGGGGTTAAATGAACAATGCGAAGAGGAGAGGAGCTCCCCTCTAGTGCCCTCCTCTCCAGTGGAAAGGTGTTTGATAGATTACCGTTTATTCAAATTCTCTCAATTATTAATTACTTTAATACATTCTTATGGAAATTCAAAAGAGAGAGTCAAAAGCCTTCTCGGCATCAAGGCTTAGGAGGACGGCTTGTGAGATACAATCTTGGATATGATATAGACAATATAGAGTCTGTCTAACATTGTCTTTCATCCGTCTCCCGTCTCCCCCCCCCCCGAATGAAACCAGATTGATCAGAGTAGGATCTGGCGTGATCAATTCCAGCCTTTTTGCTAGGATTGAGACAAACAGCTTATAGTCCGCATTCAAGACAGAGATCTGTCTATAAAGCTGTGTGCTTCTGTTTATTTAATCACAGAAATAACGGCTTCTCGCCACGAGGGTGGCAAATCTCCTCCGTGTAAAACAAATAAACGCAGGCAATAAAACGGGGATAAGTTGTCTGAATACCTTATACCAATCGGATGAAAATCCATCTGGTCCTGGTGATTTCTTTGTTTTAAGCCTGGATATTGCGTCAGTTATATCTGCAGTTAAATGAGCATTTCCAGCTATTACTAACAATAAGGGAGTTTTAAAGGAGTGAGAAAGGAATTTGAACACACTCTGAATATCTTCTGATTCTGAAATATCTGTTTCGATACAGGGTCTTGAATCATCTGCGTCGTTGCTTGCGTAACTTTCTGGCCAATACCTCCATTGCTTTGCCTCCAGACTCGTAATATTTTTGCTTTACGAACATTTGTTTTTTTCTCAAAATGTCCGGTGTATGGAATTTCCTGAGACAAATCTTTAGTAGAATCTTTCCTATTTTCCAATTCTAATTCATTTAAGCATTTGTTTAAGTTTTTTAAGCCTTCATTTCTTTAATTTAGACGTTATAGCCATTACTTTACCCCTAATAACCGCTTTACGTGTGTCCTATAGAATAGTGGGCGGGACTAATCCATCATTCTGCTCCACATATTGAACTATTTCTACTATAAGTCGCTCCCTAATTGCTCTATTATTCAGGATGATAGAGATTAGTCTCCAGAGAGTGTTTTTCCGTTTACTATCTAGATTTAGAAAAAGCGATAAAGCGTGATCAGAAATGGATTAATCTGACGTTGCAATTTTTAACTCTGAATTTGTCTTTTCGCAAACGCAAAAAAAACAACAAAAGGAATCCATTCTTGAATAGAATGTATGTGGGTTTAGATTATATGCATAGTCCTGGATGGAAGTCTCTCCATACATCAATCTAATTTCTTTCAACATTGTATTTATCCGTTTCCTTAATATGCTCGCTAGATGAGCGGAAGGATCCGAAGAATCTAATTTGGAGTCTAATAAAACATTAAAATCCCCCCGCCAATAAAAAAAAAAAAAAAAAAAAAAAAAAAAAAGCCTCGCGATTCAGATGCTATTAGGTCTCTCAAAGTCTCAAGAACATTTACTTCCTGGAGGGGCATAGACATTAAGAATAGTGATTAAGGTGCCCCTTAACTGTACCTCTTATATTTCAGCAAGGTGCTCATATGCAATTTTGTTGGAGATTAAACCCGCAACTCTTCTATTTCCAGATCCAAACAAAGCAGAGAAAACGTATTTAAAAACCCCTCCGATTCCAGCGAGTTGGGAAGTCGGAATCTTGCTTCTTTTACAAGGATTAAGTAAACCGTTTATGTTATATGATGCTATCTTTATAAAACTACTCATTTTCTTTTACTCCACGTATTTCAGTGTTTTTTTGATCCTTTATTCTCGAACTCGTATAGCGGCCCTTAAATGAGCAATGATGCCAAATATGCTCCATGAGATAAAACTCCTGTACTTGCATTGAGTGCCCATATCGTCCCAGAAATGGTTCGTCTTTTCCTTCTGCACAATTGGCACAATTAACATATATATATATATATATATATAAATAATAAATAAAATCAGGAAAACGCAAATGTCACTGCATCGAACGTAATGCTGAGGAGAAAACAAATCCAAAAATATGTATTTATTGAAATGTTTCACAGCAGATGCTCATCTGATAAACTTCCATCACCACATTGGCTTCTAAACCTGTTCTCTTGAATGTCATTTAAACAAGAAAATGATAAGATGACGATGAAAGTGCCTAAGAGAAGAGCATCAGAGTACCTTCAACATCAATTTAAGCCCCATAAAAAGGACATTTCTTTCCACTCACTGATCGTCGGTTTGTAAACTTCTAAATGCGTAAAGTTTGTTGATGCTGTGTTCCCTCTGCGCCTTTTTAGCCTCTTAATATTTCCTCCTTTTCAACGGCATGTCAGGGGTCATGATCAAATCCTGTTCCCTTTCCATTCGATCGCCTTCCTCTCCCAGGCTGTTTTGATAACCGGCTCTTTTGTCCTGCAGTTGAGAAACTTGGCAATTATCGAGCGTGGTTTGGCCGCGGTTGATGGATTAGCCACGAGTGCTCTGTGGGCCCGTTCAATCTGGAGGTCCACCGGTGGGGCTGAGATCTAAAGTCGATTTAAGGAAATCTTCCAGGAAAGAAATCAAGTCCGGAAAGTTTTGCTCAGCTCTTTCTGGTATACCGTAAATCCTGATATTTGACCGTCTGGCTCGACCCTCCTGGTCATGTAGCCTGGCTTTAATTTGTTCCGTTAGCCGTAGCATCTCTTCCAGCACTTCTTACGTGTTTTGAATTGGGTTCTCCCCTTCGTCTATTCTATTTTCAACCTCTTTGATTCTTTTATTAGATTTGTACATTTTTTCTTTTATATCCTGAAGTTGTTAGTGGCTGGCTTGTGGAAGGTCCCTAATCTCGTTGAGAATCTTCGCCAGGCAAATTTGCTCTTCCCAGTGTTTCCCGTCGCCGCTCGCGCCAATTTGTTTAAGTACGTTTAAGTTGTCTTTTGTAGTGTTTTTTTCTTGGATTTCCCCTTTTTCCTCTATAGTCACCCCTTCCATAACTCCGTCAACACTTAAAAATTTGTAAAATTTCAGATCTGGGGTACCGCAAATAGTCGGAGCTGATGGATTACGCTGCCATCGTTGAAAAAAAAAGTAGCCCGGAAGTCTTTCAAAACAATATTTCAGAATGCATTAGTCCAAAACAGTAGTAGTGCAATGGATCACAAAACTCGCGGTTCAGATCAAGTTGCGGTTTTTCAGTCACGGATTGGATGATTTTTCGGATCAGCCAAAAAAAATAAAAAAGGGGGAGGAGACTGATAATTTGCTTTCCATTTATTACAAGAAAAGTCACAGCAAGGAAATGTTCCCATACATGCGATTTGTATGATGCGGGAGGCTTTTCAAATTCTCCTCCGTTAGCCGTTGTTGTTGGTCGACACGTCAACACGTTCACGTGAACGCGTGACTGCTCTGAGCGGTTATGTAGTTTAAAAGCAATATCGGTATTCTGCGATCGTTAAACACTTTCCAGGGTTTTGGTCCGTGCTGAACCGCGAGCCGTTATCCGTAGATCAACTGCGACCCGTTGCACCCCTACTAAATAGTGTACAGCTCTCAAACTTGACCCAATGACAATGCAAACAGGAAGAAGCTACAAACTCTACAAACTTTTCCATCCCCAGAAAACATTGACGTCAACTTTATCCAGAGCGAATTACAATTTCGTCTTTACAATAGCGCAGTCGAGGGTTAAATGTCTTGCTAAGAGGCCCAGCGACGACATCTTGTCGCACTGAGATTTGAGCTCACAATCTTCTAATTCAATGTCAATTCACTGAGCTATTTTCACATTCAAACCTTTCAACAATAATTGACAGCTTTGGCTTTATCACAACTAACAAAACAGCCAGTCTTGCCACCTCAAAGCTCAAGGGTCCCCAGTTATCTGGGTTTTCCCGTTTCCTAAAAGATAAACGACTGACTCCAAACTTTTCCTATCCATGTATCCAAAACGTATTCCCACCTCACTTTAAACCCTCTACAACGAACATCCCTCTACAACGAACATCATCGCTAATAAGTTATATGATAAGAACATGATTGTAGCCACATTTTCTTTCTTCAATACATAAAAACTCTTACAGATACAAAAGTGTTGGGACACGTCTTTTCCAGCCATATGTGGTTCTTTCCCCAAACTATTACCACTAAAACCAGAGGCACACAACTGTATAGGACATCTCAGGGTTGGAGTGGAATATCTCCTGCTATAGAGCTCTAAAACCCTATTGAACATCTTTGGGATGAATTTATCTCCGGCCTCCTCACCTCACCTTCACCCGTACCTGGCTTTACTAACGCCATTGTGGCTGAAGGTGTCTCCACAAATCTCCTGCAGGAGGCCTAACTGGACGACTTGATGTTTATGATGCATAAATCCTTTTTAAAGATTTGAAAATAGATAAAAATATACAGACAATGCTGCATGTACAACAACATGGTTCTAATTGTCTTAACATAATATAACTAATGTAATATGATTGGTTTCGATAAATATCAGTGGCTATGATTGACATTCTGTATCAGTCAATCTCTGACTGATTCCAGATCAGTTTCTGAAAGGCTAATGGGGAAAACACCCCCTTTGTTCGAGTTTGCTTCATGCACTGATATAAAATAGGGGTCACCAAATGGGGGACAACATGAGTCGCCCGTGGGCCTTTTCTAAAAAAATAGCTCACCATAGCGCCCTTTACCAGTGAGCTGCATCTAAACTTTTTTTTTTTTTAAATCACACTTGCATTGGTGTGAATAAAAAAATGACAATATTAAAATATAGATGAGTAGATATAGATGAATATCATTAATTATAACATAATTAAAGATAAATTGAGCAAATGTGTTATTTCAGAAGTGTGTATCAAACTGGTTGCCCTTCACATTAATCGGTACCCAAGAAGTAGCTCTCGGTTTCAAAAGCTTGGCGACCCCACGCACCTTGTTTGCACGCAACGCGCAGTTCGGTTTGTTTGTCGTTCGCCGATAAGCATTGTGAAGGTTGGAACGAAATGTGCTGGAGTTCCAGAAGACGCTCCTCCTCCTTTGCTCGTGACGCGGTGACACCGACACCTCCATTTGCACCTGTCTTCTCTCCGTAATTAATCGAGAGGCGGTAATTACATGCATGGCAACTCTCATCTCGACTGAAAAAGCAAATTAATCTGAGCCTGGAAACTATGGATAGAGGAGGAGGAGGAGGAGGAAAAAAAAAAAAAAAAAAAGGTGTTGATGTACCTGCTGGTACCAGAAAGCCGAAAAGCACTTGTTTGTGGAGGTATTATTTTAATTATTTATTTATTTTTGCACACGTCAGCGAGGAATCTATCAGCAGGGGAACTATTTACAAAAGTAACAACTTTTACCTGAAGCGAGTGGGGGGGGGGGGGGGGGGGGGCTGGTTGTGGTGGGGGGGGGGGTGTTAGAAAGAGGGAATTGAGAGAAGAAGAAGAAAAAAAAAAGACACTGCTGTTAAATGACAGCGGAAAGTGCTAGACGGAGGAGGGAAGCGTATGCGGCGGGGGGGAGGGGGGGGGGTTATATCCATGTGGCACGTGCCATAAATCCAGATGTTCGACTCTCGTTTTAGCCTACGAATCCTATAAAGCCCGAATCACAGCAGTGCGACTCGAGCAAGGTCAGAATGTGATCCAACTACGGACAGGAACGTACAAAGGATCAGGTGTTGAATAATCTACATGAACGCTATATATATTTTTTTTCTTCATTTCGTTGCATTTTCCGTCGCCAGTTTCACCCCCAAACCAGAATGCCCGTCCAAGCTCGTCTCCAGCACACCCAGCTACTGTATAATCACCTCGTTGTGTAATAACACATGCAGGCCTCAAATAAGCAGCCAGGCCCGGCGCACTATAACCACACGAGCACGTGAGCTTCTGCTATTATTAACCTCGAGACTATGCCTGACTTTACAGCGGTTTAATTAGCGTTGGGGGGGGGGGGGGTGTACGGTTGTCAGGTATACGGAGCAGGATCTCGCTCTGGGGGTGGTGTTTGCACACTCGTGCCCCCGAGAGTGAGTCAACTAATTTGGAATGACCGAAGTCTACCGTCACTGTGGAAAAACAGCAGAATAAAAAAAGCGTTACCGAGGCATTTTTGGTCATTTTCGCAAATGACGTGAATAAACACACAAAAACAGGAGGGGGCTGCTGTTATAGACAAATAATCAATAACAAGGAAAACTGATGCTTTTCCAATAACAATCCTATTTCTACCTCAGCAATCCGAGAACATCATTCTGTATTAACTATAGAAAGCAGAACATCATGACCACCCGCCTAATACTGTGTTGGTCCCCCTTTTGTTGCCAAAACAGTCCTGACCCTTTAATCATTAACAGCATGAACTTCTTTAGCAGTTTGAGCTACAGGAGCTCGTTTGTTAGATCGGACCACACGGATCAGCCTTCGCTCCCCACGTGCATCACCACTGTTTGGAGCACTTTTGATAGATACTGACCACTGCAGACTGCGAACATCCCACAAGAGCTACACTCTGACCCAGTCGTCTAGACGTCACAATTTGTCAAACTCCTCAAATCCTTACCCTCGCCCATTTTTCCCGCTTCCAACACGTTAACTTTGAGGAGAAAATTTTCACTTGCTGCACAATAAATCCCACCCACTAACAGGTGCCCTGATGAAGAGATAATCAGTGTTGTTCACTGGTCAGTGGTCATAATGTTACGCCTGATCTGTATATCCAGTCCCTGATATCGCTGATATACGGTGGCCTCTAATCATATCGGCAACCTCGTTTGCAAAGCGCCCATCGACTCTTAGTCTCTGTCGAGTTAAACATGCTCCCGTCTCTCTTCTCTACGAATCCACTCTGGATGGAGTTCTTTCTAATTGGAGACTCTGCGAAGCTGAGGATGGTCCCCCCCATCAACATCAACAGCCTAAAAATCCATGAAGTTCCCGAGCAAGAACTACGAGGAGGGACTTGGACTGTAATTAATTAACAGTCTGCTACAATGGTTCAGGAGGACAATACAATGAACGGTTCTGCATTTAAGTGTTCCTCAACAATGATGCAACTGTAACGAACGGACGTTCTGCGATAAGGATGGGTTCCCTTTTGAGTCTGGTTCCTCTAAAGGTTTCTTCCTCATACCGTCACAGGGTGTTTTTCAGAAATAAGGCATTAAACTTGTAAATGCCCAATTTATAACCTCTTTATCTCGGTAAAGCTGCTTTGGGACTATGTTCATGGTTAAAAGCGTTCTAAAACTGAATGGAATATTCCCCACCCAATGTGATGAATACGGGAATTTGGCCTGCGTGTTACCTTATATTTATACCCCTGTGAAATATGACGTCGTGGTTAAACTATTTCCTTTTCCTAGTCACCCAAACATACTAATATTTTTACTTCATAAAGGATTTTATAAAGGGGCTGATAGGGAGCACATTATATACTTATCAACATTTGTCTTTTTTTTGGTTATAAAACTATATTTGGTTTGCAATTGTTTGCTATTCATGAACAATAAATACTAGATTTTCACAGCTTGTTCACATTTAACAAGGGTGCCAATATTAATAGAGGGCACTGTAGAGTCAACCCACCCACCATCCTTACCCTCTAGAAGTTAGAAGGAAAGATCTAGCTTGTCACGTTTAAGAAAGCTTCTGGAAATGGAAATCCTTTGTCCTAAAGACAAAAGGTCAAACAAAAACAAAAAAAAAACGCTGACATTCAAAGTTCCTTACCTACACAATAAATAAATATAATTTCAAAGAAATCTTTACTCGGGTTTCCCTGGTAAATAACTGCATGGATTTCTTATGCTGGTTATCAGAATCAGGTTTATTAACCAAGGAATTTGGTTCCAACTGTTGTTGACTCTCAAAGGTTTATCTGGTATCGAAAACTCATCAATGCCCACCGACCAATCAGATTTGAGATTCTAATAGAAATATATCCATGAAAAAATTTTAGAACTCGACGTTATTCATAATTTGGCTTTACGATTGGGCAGCGTAATCCTCATCTGACTTCATAATATTTTTGCTGCATAAACCGTCTGACAACTCGAACTCTAGCAGCAGAACTCCGTCCCTGAGCAGTGTGGACTTTCGTCCATTTCTTGAAAAAAAATTGTATTCATACACATTTCGGTCTAAATCTAGGCCGGGATGTTTTTATACATGACCTACTAAACACGTGAAACTGCAGCGAAGAGTGTCGAGTTTGACCCGGAGCACGGTGCATGTGCCATAGAAACACCCAGACTAGTGACCTGAAGAAGAGGGAGAAAAGGTGAAATAATGTCGGATTTCTATTTCTTTTTGTTTTATTTGTAAGCTGCAAAAAAACTCTGCAAGCCTGACTATCAGTACTTCAGCTGAAATGAAAAAAAATCGACTGAGTAAATTGCTCATGGCAGACAATTCAACATAATCCTAGATTAACGCTTTAATTTTTGATTTATTAAACTAGGTTTAAGAAGTCCCCTGAGGTGCCAATCTAGACAAGCCTAATTAATCCCAGATTAAGATTTTCATCTACATTTTGTTTAACAGCATTTAAACAGTGTTCCAACACACAAATCTCGACTTCAAACTCAGATTTTTACCAATCTTGAAGTGATTTCATGAGTCAACTCAAAAAACAATCCTAATTAATCCCAGATTAGGATTAGGTTTTAATCTCAGTTTTGTTAAACACGGTTTAAAATGTTTCCCAAGGTGCAAATCTCGACCAGATGCTCAATGGGTTTTTTAGACAAGCTTCATGTTTGACTTGAATAAACAAAAAACGATAAAAAAATAAATAAATAAATAAAACTATATTCACAAATCACCGAGGGATTTCATACATCAATTCAGGCAATCTGAGTTAATTGCACATTAAGGCTTTAATCCTTAATTTGTTAAACCCAGGTTATAAGAGGTTCCACAATCGCACAAATCTCAGATTTTAAAAATCATGAAGTGATTTCATGCGTCAAATCAAAACAATTCCAATTAATCCCAGATTAAGATTTTCATCTAAGCTTTGTTTAAAAAGTTTTCCAGGGCACAAATCTTAACTTCAAACTTAGATTAACAAAATCACCGAGTGATTTCATGCTTCAAGACAATATGAATAAATCCCAGATTAGGGTTTTAATCATGGATTTGCTCAACAAGGTTTAAAGTTCCAAAAGGCATAAATCTTTACTTCAAACTCAAATGAATAAAAACCGCAAAGCAATTTCACGCATCAGCCCACACAATCCGAATTAATTCCAGATTAAGAGTTTAAGATCAGATTTGTTAAACAAGGTGTAAAGTAACAAGGTGTTCATGCTTCAAGACAATATGAATAAATCCCATATTAAGGCTTTAATCATGGATTTGCTCAACAAGGTTTATGAAGATAAACACAAATCTCGACTTCAAACTCAGATTAAATAAATCAAGTGATTTCATGCATCGACTCAAGAAATCTGATTGAATCCCAGATTAAGTTTTTAAACACGGATTTGTTCAAACCGGATGAACCCTACATGAGGCGCAAATCTAGAAAAAGAATTAGTCAGAATTAAGATGCAAAAAATTAAAGAAAATAAATAAATAATAAATACAAATTTTTAGAGCCTAATTCCGATTAAAGACTGCATTTAGATTCATTGTTGCAAACCGAAAAATAAAAGTAAAATAAAAAAAACTTTGATCATCAGATCTAAAAGCAGGACAAAAAGAAAAAGAAGTGATGGAGCGCTAGTGGAATTGAGGACTTGGATCAACTTGGACCGGCTGCGCGACTCCCGGCTGCGCGCCTCCCGGCCGCCCTGTCCGCGCATCCAGGCGAACATCAGCGCGAAGCCGCGGGGCCACAGCCAAGGAGGAGGTTCGCTTCGTCCTGGTGTTTTTCCCGCATCCCAAACATCACCACAAACATCACCATCACCCCCCGCGACCGTCAACCCCACTCACCCGTAACCGCGAGTGGAGTCCGTTTTCTCGGCCGGAGGAACTGCCGCGGAGTTTGCGGAACCGTGCGGTCCCGGAGCTGTAGCGTCTCGACGCGCTCCTCCTGCGCTCCTTCTCCTGCGTCTCTCCTCCACACGGCGCAGCGCCGATCGCTTTCACTTCCTCCTTTCTCCTCCGCGCGCTGATTGGTGCCTTGGCGGCCAATCAGACCGCGCGGAGCGCTAAAATGGGCGGTGCGAACGAGCCGTTCTCTCTGGGTAGTGCGTACTAGAGTACTACAGAGACGAGTACGCAAAACGAGCACCACTCCTATTGTACAGTACACTGCTTAGTGCGCAAGTATGGACCTAATCCAGTTCTTTCATTCATTCAAGCCAAACGTGAAGCTTGTCTCAAAACCCATGAAGCATCTTTTCATTTATTCATGGCCATACCAATATACAGAGTTGAAAAGACTAATAAAACATTTTACTCAAGTAAAAGTATTGTTATTTCAGTGAAATATTACTTAAGGACAAATAAAGTTACCGGTGTAAAAATCTACTGCAGTAAAAGTACAAACTAAAGTGGATTAACAAAAAACCAACAAACAACAACAGCAACAAAAACACTATATATGAGATAAAGTTTCCAGGGCACAATTCCACCACCCCTGCATTATTTATATTTATTCATTTGTATATTCAAAAATACTTAAGAATATAGAAGTACACAAAAAAAAAAACTACTCAATGTAATTTGAAGGAGACAGAAATTTGCTATATGATCATTTCAGGGTTCTGCATAAATATACTTTTTTTTTTTTGTATGACACTTTTAACAATGAACATTGTCTCAAAGCAGCTTGTAGAAAAGAATGTAAGAGGTTATAATTGTACATTTGTTGAGCAAACCAGTGGTGAAGGCAAGGAAAAACTCTCTGAGATGGCATGAGGAAGAAACCTAGAGAGGAATCAGACTATGAAAATAACAAGTTCTATCTATCTATCTATCTATCTATCTATCTATCTATCTATCTATCTATCTATCTATCTATCTATCTATCTATCTATCTATCTATCTATCTATCTATCTATCTATCTATCTATCTATCTATCTATCTATCTATCTATCTATCTATCTATCTATCTATCTATCTATCTATCTATCTATCATGGAGGGGTCTGAAATTGTCATCGTAGGTGCATGTCCACTGTGAGAGACATAATCTAAAAAAGAAAATCCAAAAATCACAATGTATGTTTTTTTTAACTATTTATTTGTATGATACAGCTGCAAATAAGTATTTGAACACCTGAGAAAGTCAATGTTAATATTTGGTACAGTAGCCTTTGTTTGCAATTACAGAGGTCAAACGTTTCCTGTAGTTTTTCACCAGGTTTGCACACACTGCAGGAGGGATTTTGGCCCACTCCTCCACACAGATCTTCTCTAGATCAGTCAGGTTCCTGGCCTGTCGCTGAGAAACACGGAGTTTGAGCTCCCGCCAAAGATTCTCTATTGGGTTTAGGTCTGGAGACTGGCTAGGCCACGCCAGAACCTTGATATGCTTCTTACAGAGCCACTCTTTGGTTATCCTGACTGTGTGCTTCGGGTCATTGTCATGTTGGAAGACCCAGCCTCGACCCATCTTCAGTGCTCTAACTGAGGGAAGGAGGTTGTTCCCCAAAATCTCGCAATACATGGCCCCGGTCATCCTCTACTTAATACAGTGCAGTCGCCCTGTCCCATGTGCAGAAAAACACCCCCAAAGCATGATGCTACCACCCCCATGCTTCACAGTAGGGATGGTGTTCTTGGGATGGTACTCATCAATCTTCTTCCTCCAAACACGTTTAGTGGAATTATGACCCAAAAGTTCTATTTTGGTCTCATCTGACCACATGACTTTCTTCCATGACTCCTCTGGATCATCCAAATGGTCATTGGCAAACTTAAGACGTGCCTGGACATGTGCTGGTTTAAGCAGGGGAACCTTCCGTGCCATGCATGATTTCAAACCATGACGTCTTAGTGTATTACCAACAGTAACCTTGGAAACGGTGGTCCCAGCTCTTTTCAGGTCATTGACCAGCTCCTCCCGTGTAGTTCTGGGCTGATATCTCAACTTCCTTAGGATCATTGAGACCCCACGAGGCGAGATCTTGCATGGAGCCCCAGTCCGAGGGAGATTGACAGTCATGTTTAGCTTCTTCCATTTTCTAATGATTGCTCCAACAGTGGACCTTTTTTCACCAAGCTGCTTGGCAATTTCCCCGTAGCCCTTTCCAGCCTTGTGGAGGTGTACAATTTTGTCTCTAGTGTCTTTGGACAGCTCTTTGGTCTTGGCCATGTTAGTAGTTGGATTCTCACTGATTGTATGGGGTGGACAGGTGTCTTTATGCAGCTAACGACCTCAAACAGGTGCATGTAATTTAGGATAATAAATGTAGTGGAGGTGGGCATTTTAAAGGCAGACTAACAGGTCTTTGAGGGTCAGAATTCTAGCTGATAGACAGGTGTTCAAATACTTATTTGCAGCTGTATCATACAAATAAATAGTTTAAAAATCATATATATAGTGATTTCTGGATATTATTTTTTTAGATTATGTCTCTCACAGTGGACATGCACCTACGATGACAATTTCAGACCCCTTCATGATTTCTAAGTGGGAGAACTTGCAAAATAGCAGGGTGTTCAAATA
Organism: Silurus aristotelis; assembly: GCF_946808225.1. Classification (NCBI taxonomy): domain Eukaryota; kingdom Metazoa; phylum Chordata; class Actinopteri; order Siluriformes; family Siluridae; genus Silurus; species Silurus aristotelis. The sequence continues at coordinate 16,523,132 of NC_139594.1, forward strand.
CTTATTTTCCTCACTGTATCTATCTATCTATCTATCTATCTATCTATCTATCTATCTATCTATCTATCTATCTATCTATCTATCTGTCTGTCTGTCTGTCTGTCTGTCTGTCTGTCTGTCTGTCTGTCTGTCTGTCTGTCTGTCTGTCTGTCTGTCTGTCTGTCATAATGTTCAGTACAGCTATTCAGGGCATTGTTCATATGCGATTGAAATACCCTCTGAAAAAATTTCAATCCTAACACAATTCTTTACACCAGGCATGTAAAACACATTTTGACCTCAATTGAACTTAGTGCTGTTCCTTTTTAGACCATAGTGTCTAATCACAATATTTTCTTGATGGTGGGATGCATGATTTATCCGGCGGATTTCTTTACATATTCCAGATGATGCAATGAAGGAATGTGGTTTCGCGGCTGCGACTGAGGAACATTATGAAGGTTCTTCTATGATACTGATGTCTCCACTGAGATAAAAGAGTTTTACACACACACACACACACACACACACACACACACACACACACACACACACCCACACACACACACACACACACACACACACACACACACACACACACAGTCCTAATGCTGTTATTTCATCTAATGCCTTAGAGTTACCATGGAAAAAGAGGGGTGGCAAAAGAGGCCTGTGGTGTGAGCATGTATACACACACACACACACACATACATACACACACACCCCCCCTCAAACTTGCTTGAGGTCAGCGAATTTTACCAACCCAACAAATTATTCTAAATGCAAATAAAATCTGTCCCAAGGCAACCATTAATAGCCATCTCATCAGATTTCAGGACTCGCTTTTCTCTTTTTGCTGTCCGTTCATGCATATTAAAATAGATGTTAAAATTTATATAATCATACTGAGTATTGTGTAAAATTCAATTCATTTAATGATGTTTTCTTGATCATTCAATTTTTTTATTCTAATTGTTTAGAATGTTTTTACACATTTTTTTGGGATAGTAACTCAGACAGCTGCAAAGCAAATCACCAGCTAATATTAATTCCAATATCATATATATAATATATACAACAATAAACCGCAGTTCCTCAGTACCAGGAGCACTCATGCAGCCCCACACATTTTGGACACCATCTAAACCAAACGTGTTTATCTTAATCTCATCAGACCACAGGACATGGTTCCAGTAATTCATGCTCTTGGACAGGTTGTTCTTCAGCAAACTGTTTGCAGGTTTTCTTGTGAGCAGCTTCAGAAGAGAATCCTTTTGGGACGATGGTCATGCAAACAGACTTGTTGCAGTGTGTGCCGTATGGTCTGAGCACTGACAAGTGGAGCTTCTGCTTCCGCAACCTCTAAAGCAATGCTGCAGCACTCATGCGTCTGTTTTTTATAGCCAGTTTCTGCACCTGACGCACAGCACGAGGACTCAACTTATTTGATGTGAGGTCTGTTCTGAGTGGAACCTGCCTTGGAAAACCTCTATATGACCCTGATTACTGTACTGTAACTCAGTTTCCGGGTTTTACTGATCTTCTTATTGCCTCAGCATCTTTGTGGAGAGCAACAATTCTAATTCTAACGTCCTCAGAGAGTCTTTACAATGAGGTGCATGTTGAACATCTAGTGGTCAGTGTGAGAGAATTGGACTTAAAGCACCACATTATAACTGCTCTAATATAAGATACACAAACTTCTATGGTCCTGACAAGCAGACAAAAACATGAAGATGAAGAATAGGACGTGTGGCTTTGCCTGGTTACACCATGTACAGCTGCACATTGACAACTATAATATATATCCAAGTTTTATTTCTATAGTATTGTCCCTTGGGAAGATACAATAAAACGGCACATAGTTAAACTCCTCAAAAGACATATTAAGTGGCAGACTGAAAATTTTAGTCGATGCCTTGCACTTTAAGGGCAGTCTCAGTGTTTGTTTTTTTTATTTTTTTTTTTATTAAACTTAAAAACATACAACAATGCCAGGGGTATAAGAAAGAAACTTGTGTCACAAGTGTCACTGTGGCTACTCACTAAATACCGGAAATACGATTTGTAGTGCGTTAGAAAACTCACATTTTGTTGCGCAAATGCACAAAACCACTACCACGATTCTTCAGCGTTTTATGTCCAGCTTCAAAAAATTCATCCTAAAAGAAGAAAATCCCGACAATTCCTCGGTATGTGGAATTGTCAGGATTTTCTTCTTTTAAGATACATTTTTTAATACAGATCTACGGTTCTACTTATTTCAGCATACGTAGAACCGTAGATCTGTATTACCCAAATGGGGTCCTCATTTTATTTAATCAATATAATTTGTGCCAATTTTATCGACTACTCATTTTAATCAATATAATAAAAATTGTATTGCATTAATTTGATTTCTTGTGTTTTTGTATACATGTCATTTATAAATATTATTTAAAGAAGCAGGCATTATTTTTGAATTGTTTAAAAAAATAGATTAGTTTCATAGTAACAGCTCGTCCTGAGTATGTTGATATAATAAGGGTCACTGTGCGATTTTGTGAAGAATTTTCCAGTGTCTGTAACATGCAGAGAAAAAACTGAAACAAAGATAAAGGAAAAAAAAAATAATACTAAAAACCTAAGATAAAGAGGGGGAAACTTTTTTTTTCTGAGACATACGGCCCATCCTGGACAATGGTGGCTCAGAGGTTGAGGTTGTGGATTATTGCTCAGTAGTTCATAAGTTCAATCCCTTGCATCTCCAAGCTGACCCTGTCAGGCTCTTGAGCATAGCTGTAAATCAGTGATGACCCTATGCTTTAACCCTAGCTTCCTGATAAGCTGCGAAGGAAAGAATTTTCACCGCATTCGCTTTTCTCATAACGGGCCGTGTTTAACGACATGATTAAGGGACAAACACTAAGCTCAATGTACCTGAAAACAAGTACAAAATAGATGTAAAACACAGAAAATGCATTTAATAACCGTGTATTCACAGATATACAATTCATAACATTACAGTGAAGTTTTTTATTATTACTACTGCAAGGTTTTGGTCATTAAACACTTCCAGGATCCATGAGGATTCGATTCCAAACAAAATTTCAACTCGGTCACAGAGGAAAAAAGCGATAAATAGATTACAACAGAGAGCGATATCTTTTTACACCACACCCATGCAGCTCTGACATTACATCATCTTCAGGCTCGGAGTGTCCGCGGGCCTGCGGCATAAACGTGACAGCGGTCTGATACAAGACAGAGCCGACAGAGACGTCAAAGGAGTGAATTGTTTCTGATGACGGGGGAATTAAAATGCATGCATGCATTATTAAGCAGAGCCAGCAGGGTGGGAGGAAAAGCAGTGGTGGGGGGGTAGAGGGGGTAGGGGTCGGAAATTAGCAGAGCTCAACGGTTTAGCAAAAGGTCTCTACAGCCACCCCGGTCATCTCGCAGCAGCCTCCTGTCAGTCTGAGCTATCACTACTGTTTGACTGTTTGTGCTTCTTAGTTTGCTTGTGTGTCGCCTTTTTTTTCTTTTTCTTCTTCTTCTTCTCCTTCTTCTTCTTCTTCTTTTTGTGGGTGTGGCGGGAGGAAGAGGAGGAGGAAGAGCTGGAGTCTGAGTCTGATGTTGTATCTTGTAGGAGTTGCCTCAGCTGCTCGATCCTGTGGTGAGCAAGAGGTACAGGATCAATACAATTGGATTGTTCATTAAAATATCAATCTATCTATATTAGTGGTGCCCAACCCCCGGGCTGCGTACCCGGCACCGGGTTGTGGGGCAATTGGTTACAGGGTCGCACTTAAAGAAGACATAACCTCTGCTCTATATGTTATATATACCATATATATCTGACGCAGTTTACAGTGAAATGAGACGTTTCTCCAGAACCCTGGTGCTACAAAAAAACAAACAAAATCATAGAGCTACAGAACACAGCGCCAAAGAATAAAGTAAGTTGTCCACGTTACAAAGTGCATCGGGTGCAACCGAGTGCAAACAGTGCAAGACAAAAACCAGATACACAAAACACGAAAAGCGCCGACTAGGAAAACTACTGTAGAAACAAGAGCAGCATAGTTTGTGTATATACTGTGTGTATATAATAGTATAACCCTTACATTTCAACAACAATTGTAGTATATCTTCTCAAGGGACAATACTATAAAAACTCTGAAGGGACAATACTCATCCACAAAGATGCTGAGGCAATAAGAAGATCGGTAAAACCCTGAAACTGAGTTACAGTGCAGTGTTCAGGGTCATACAGAGGTTTGCCGAGACGGGTTCCATTCGGAACATGTCTCGCAAGGGTCCATCAAAGAAGTCGATTCCTTGTGCTGTGTGTCAGGTGCAGAAACTGCCTTCAAAAAACAGACGCATGAGTGCTGCAGCATTGCTTCAGAGGTTACAGAAGCAGAGCAATGGTGATTACACAAAATATTGACACTTTGGACACAGTTTTGACATGTTCACTGAGGGTGTACTCACTTTTGCTGCCAGTTATTTAGACAATAATGGCTGTATGTTGAGTTATTTTCAGAGGACAGAAAATAGAATAGAATGGAATAGAATAGAATAGAATAGCCTTTATTTGTAACAAATGCATTACAGCACAGTGAAATTCGTTCTTGGCATATCCCAGCTTGCTCGGAATCTGGGGTCAGGGTCAGCCATGATACGACACCCCTGGAACACAGAGGGTTAAGGGCCTTGCTCAAGAGCCCAAATGTGGCAACTTGGCGATACCGGGGCTTGAATCCCCAACCTTCCGAATCAGTAACTCAGCACCTTAACCACTGGAGCCACGACTCCCCAAATCTGTACTGATATACAAGCTGCACATTGTCTACTCTAAAATATATCCAAGTTTTATGTCTATAGAATTGTCCCTCAATGAGAGATAAAAATGGTTGCTGAAATGCGAGGGGTATACTCATATTTGTGATATACTGCATATAAACACATACATATACATATATCTCCACTATATTGCCAAAAGTGGTCTGGGCAGAAGTATGGTATGTGCTTTTTTGAGCATTGCATTCAACATTTTGTCTCAACTTGCTCTTATAATTCCCTCCACTCTTCTGGAAAGATGTTCCACTAGATTTTGGAGTGTGCTTATGGACACTTGTGTTCATCAGCCACAAGGGTGTTAGTAAAGGAAGGTACTGATGTGAGTACTGATGTGATGAGACCTGGGGTGCAGTCAGTGTTCATCCCAAAGGTTCAGGAGGAATGAGCTCAGAGCTCTACAGCAGACCACTCAAGATCTTCCTCTCCAAAGCATGTAAACCAGATCTTCAAGGAGCTCACTATGTGCACAGGGGCATTGCCATGTTGGAACTGGTCTGGGTTTATTGAACACTAAATTTTATTTTACCGCATTCAAAGACGTCCTGTACAAGTGAGTGCCTCCAGCTTTGTGGTAACTGTTTGGAGAAGAACCACATATGCCAGGAAAGAACAGGTGTCCCAATACTTTTGGGAGCAAAGTGTATATATGTATCAATTCGCACCGGTTTAAATAAATAGTAATAAATATAATAAATGTATATATAAAAGTTAACAATGTGTTGCATCGATATAAAAAACAACAACAACTGTGCATCGGATTGCAAGTTGGCATTTGTATCGCAATGCATCATTTTTTAAGACATTTGCATCTTTAAAAAAAAAAAAAAAAACTATTTCTTTTCTACATCATTATTAGTAGATGCGCTTTACTATTATTATTTATTTATTATCTAAAATATATTTTCTTATATATGCAGATCTTTTTCTCGTCGCTAAACCGTTCCTCGAGCGCGTTCTCTCAGGACCGCTGCTGCTACGTGAATATGACGTATCACAACACTACAGAGGCCGAGGCTGAGGTGTCCTGAGAGTCACACAGAATACAGATTAACATGGCAGAGGTAGAGCTGCGTCTTCCTGCAGACACAACAGGAAAAAAATCATCTGGTTTATTTCATCTTTCATCTTTGCTCTACAAAATTATTTTTCATGTGTCATGAGTCATGTGCTAGAAGTCAAAAGTGGAAGTAAATTGATGATTTGCTGTCGGTCTCAACCAAAGAGATAAAAGTGAACTGTACTATATTTATTAGCATCATATTTTCACATTGCAGCGTATTGCGTTGAATTGCTGAATCAAATCGAAATCGTATCGAACTGCATTGTAATAGGGGTGAATGGTGAATCGGTAGCTGCTACATATGTATATTTCATTCGTATCATTAACTATGCATCGAAACGCGAATCGTATGTATAATGTACAGTGGAACCCACTTATCTCGACCTCGGTTAACTCGCCAACCCAATTAAGTCGACGTTTTTGAAGTGGAACCGACAAATTCTCGCTTTGTCTTAGCATTTTTTAATCGGTTATGTCGATTCTTTTATGTCGACAAAGCCTAATATCTCGAGCACAAGGGGGGCAAATTTGCCACTTAACGTCGGTTATCTCGATCCGCATGACCAATCGCTGGCTTTTGCCACGTCACCATCTCACTACCGTATTTTCGCGTATATAAGACGCGTCTTATAGAAAGTTTTACATACCCCTCACCCAGGGTGCGTCTTATATACGCGAAAATACCGTAGTGAGACGGCACTGTGCAGCCGCAGAACAACTCGCGGAAGTGGCGGAAAAATCAAGCCTTACAGATGCTACGGGTGTAGGACACTTTTCAGAGCTGTGTGTCAGAGTGAAATTAATCGAGAATTTAATGTTGACACTGGTTAGCTTTCCCTAAAAACGAACTACACATGTTGGAGAATATAATAAAGTTTGTTTTGAGAATCGACGGTGGTTTGTATTGTATACTGGTAAATCTCTGCTGTTAGTTGGTGTACATAAGCCTTTTGGTGTAAACAAACATGTATGTACATTTTTACAGCATGCCTTCATCAAACAAATCGCGGCAACACTGTTGTGTAAAAAAACCTCCAAAAACACGTGCCTGCACATTCTCATTTAATAACGCACATCATGTAGATAAAGAAATTTCAAGCACGCTAATATATTGCCGCCATATTGGTTTTCGTTTATCTCGATCATCGGTTATCTCGACGCTTTCTGGTGTCCCCTAGGCCGGCGACATAACCGGGTTCCACTGTATATATAAAATTACAAATCATTATATTTTTACATTTGTTAAAATCACACTTCGATGCTGATCACATCACAACCATACTTTTTTTTTTTTTTTTTTCACTAAACCAAATCTGCACTGTTCTGAGTTTTATTTCATGGCCAGCCTACACTGCAGGGCAAAATAACTTTTTCCACCCTGTCCCAAAAGTCCTAACTTTGTCGGTCTGTTTCGGTGAATTTTTCTCTTAGACTCCTGTATCCGCAGAAACTGCAAAGCAGCAACCCCCTGTCTCTTTTCTCTATTGATTTTTTTTTCCTCATGCAGCTCAGACGGTTGCATCAGTCCCGAAGCCGAATCTGTATTTCAACTCCGGCTTTTAATAATCCATGCTTTGTTTTCCGACACGCGGCTGCAAACCATCAATGAAACGGGTCGACTCTTGAACTGAAACTTTTCAAAACGAAGGAGAGAATAATGTTTCAGAATGTTCTGACCGCAACATTCTCCCCAATCTAAAACTTACATATATACATACATATATATATATATATATATATATATATATATATATATATATATGTATGAAGTTTCTACAACCAGCTGTCGTTCCAGAAAGACAGCACAGTAACTCTCCTTTATTGCTTAGATAAAGTTTTGTGTACCAGCGTTTGGCGGCTGAGCTGATTCCATGGTGTATGCTTCATTTCTCCCCCTAGCCGAGAATAATTACTCCCTTTGTAGCAGAAACAATGTCATCACATACATCATGATAATTACAGTGAGCAATGCGGTTGCATAATCGCTGTGAATAGGATTATTAAAACATGCTGTCATGTTCTTTACATCAGGACAGGCTTCAATCTTTTTTTTTTTTTTTTCTTTTATATTCCTACTGATCGACTTTGATACGAGTACAATGAAAATCCTACGTAGCGAGATGAAGCATCAAAACAACCTTTCCAACCCCTCCTGATAGACGTTTTCCCGATTTATTGGGGTCTTTTGGAAGCCGTTTAATTAATCCCTTGGGAAAATTGCATACTTAATGATAATTACAGTGAGTTGAACAATTACATAAGTGACGAGAACAGACTTATTAATAAGAAATAAATGTGTGTATATATGTGTATCAAACCAAAAATGCATATTTACCAAGGTGTTGTGTTTGCAATTGTATGATATGCATGACAGCAGAGTGGTTTTGTGAATTTTTGAAAGGAACGGTCCAACAATAATGACGCATTTTTTCACGCCCGCCTTCGTTCATATTTGACAGGGGCGCCAATATTTATGAAACGCACTGTAGGTAGCACCCCACTGCTGTTCGGTTTTATTAAAACAAGTTACTCCCTGTTATTGCTTACATCAGCTGATATACAGTGGCCTTTAAAAATAATGGCACCCATCTATGCCTTTATAGAAACTTCCCATTTTGCGACGTTCAACAACTAAGGAAAATTGGTATATGTGTTGCTTCATATTTATACTTCAATAATTTACAATATTGATGGAAATATACTTCCAATATATTTTACTCGTATGAATTCATACGGGTGCCAATATTTTTGAGGGCACTGTAGGTTCTCCTGTAACACTCTATTGCTGTACAGTCTCATTGATGGTGCATTAATAAAGAAAAATTCCTTTTTTTCTCCTTCACATCTGTGTAAAACCTGGTTACGCAGATGTTATATACTGTATGTAAAGAAAAGCGTATTCTCACAGACTCACTGCTACGTGAATATATCGGAAAATTTCGCTAGTTGATAAAACGCATCATTAATCGCTGCTCGATTCGAACACTGAGGTATGAACCAACAGCGGTTTCATGCCGGCGAATACGAGCATGCCGTCGTGAGAAAAATTTAGACTTAGATCATTTAGGGGAAGGAGAAAAAAAAAAAAAGTATTAAAGCCACACAACAAGACTGAAAGAAAGAAAAAAAGAAAGATTAATCGGCACCGATAGTCGCTCTGCAAAAATCTATACCAATAGTTTTTCCGGGTTGCGTTATACAGTACAAGAGCAGCCTCTAGAGACTGATCACAGACACTGCATGCTGTTTGGTACGCTGCCTTGTTTTTTTTATTCATTCCGAGAGTCTGTTTTTATTTATTTGTTTCAGTTTGAATGCATGTCTTCTTTTCCTCAGTATTTATTAATATAATTGCTATAGTCATATTTGTTTCATTTAGCATATTTTCATGATTCAGTACAAGTTTCTTATTTTGTACATGGAGTGTTATGTTTGTTTTTTGTCCAGGATTCATTAAAATAAAATTTTTAATTAATCGGTTTTTTGCAAGTACAATCCAACCCAACTACCGCAATCGGTAAAATCCACTATCGACTAACTCTGATAGATACTAATGATGATTTTCTCTCCCCCTCTTGATGACACCGAGGTTTGTTGTACTCACTGACTCCTTTTCTATTCGGATGTCCTCTGTCACGCAATTTAATCTCTTGACGCGGTACCAAAAATCGCATCGCAAACATAAATTTATTGCACGACCTTTCAGAGTTAAATGTCAACGATGCCACTAGTCACCTCGGTCTGACAAAATACTAAATGCCCACATGCAGTCGCCGTCCTGCTCGCGTGCTTTTATAATGCTGGAACTTCAAATGATATGGAATAAAGGACAAGCTGGACTCTAATCCCACTGTTCCCTTCATGAAGCTTTAATCATCTGTAGGGTTTCTCTCTCTCTCTCTCTCTCTCTCTCTGTTTGCTGCTGGATAATGTGATCGCATTATAAATAAACATTCTCCTAAAAGGCTGCAGAATTTGACAGAAAAGCTCTTCGATGAACAACTGCATCCCATCGCAACTATAGGCTTCATGGGGGATTAGTCATATGAAAAGCTGTTTAAAGACTCAGAACAGTAGGGTTTTCTGGTCAAAGTAAAAAAAAATAAAAATAATAATAATAATTTGACACAAAGCCAAAACCCAACATTACTCATCACAGTGAAAACACCAACCCCACAAGGAAAGCATGGTGGTGGTAGCATCAAGTCGCTATTGATCAGGGGACTGAGAAACTAGCCAGGGTTGGAGGTAAGGAGCTAAGAGAAGGACAACCAGGACAAACTCTATTGCAGTGTGCAAAAAGTCGAGATTGGATTGGAATTTCACCTTCCACCAGGACAAAAGACCAAAGTGTGATGCCAAAAGCTACACTAGAGTCGTTCAGAAAGAAGAACTTGGTGTTAGAATGTCAGTCAGAGTTACCATCTCCACAAACATAATTATTCATGAATTATGGAAAATCATACCATGCGATCATGCTTTTCCTCCTGTTTCACCTTCTCTAATAACCAATGTGGGCATTTTCATGGAAAAAAAATGATGCTGCTCAGCAATCTAGTCATCGATCAATTATTTCATGTTACCTGGACTTTAATTTTACTTCCTGCCCTTGGACTTTATTACAGGACAAAATATGACCAGGATAATGATGTGAATGCAATATGATGCATCTGAGAGGTCACATTACCGCTATAGTTATGGGAAACACCACAATGTCAAAGCTGAAAAACTTTTGGGGGAAGAAAACCTACCTTGTCTCCTTTTCGTTGTGCTTGTTTTCCCTAATGATGTCATACATCGGGTCTTCGTGTGCCTGCAAGCAAATGACTAATAAAGATGTCAACAGCTCAGGAAATGCAGAGGTGTTTAACCTTCGGGTTTTGTTTCAAAATTATATTTTGAAAGAAAATCTCGGGCGCATATACAGGACAATTTACAGGACCGCGGACAGCGGTAAGTAACACATCCTTGTGCATTAAATGCTATTCATGCCTCTGATCCACTCACCACTCTGAACTGCTCCAGTTTCTGATTTCCTTTGATGAAGAAAGGACATTCTTTGTCCCCGGTCCTGTGGCCGTAACGCTTGCATCTCCAACCTGAAACACACAGAGGACACATTGGGTTGTGAATCCTGTCTTATTCAATTTAACTCCCACATAAATGACTTGCGAGCTGCAACGCTACAATTCGTTCATGTTGGGAAAAACATTCTGGCTACTCTGATTAAGGCAGGAGTTTAAAGTATCATAATGTCCTCAATGGGGAATGAATGAGAAAGTCTGGGCAGAGCTGCAGAGCAAAAGTGACACCAGCTGGCCTGAAGGAGTCAGTAAAGACAAAAAAAAAAAGAAAAAAAAAAAAGGGATGAATTAATATATAATAATTCTGTTGATCAGAACAGTTATAATATGTCACATAGTCATTATCTTAAAATAATTGTCTTTAATAATTCCTTAAACTTTTAATAAAGTTCACAGGTAGCAGCTTACATTTTTCCTATTTAGTGTAATATCTGACTATATATACTGTATGTATATATATATATATATATATATATATATTTATTTATTTATTTTCCAGATTTTAAAATATTTTGGTATGTTTTTTTTTTTTTTTATTAATATTTATATTTTTTTTATATAATGCCTGACTCCTCATAGCATTTGAGGCTTATATATCCCACACTCAAGGAAACATTTAAAGCTTAAGACTTTTTTGGATTACCTGACTTTCATTTCTTAATGAAATGATGGACTGCATTTTCTCTTTTTACTTCATTGACTATTTTTTGCCATAAAATGGATGTGTACAGCATTTGTAGTAGCACTAATAGGGCTACAGACTCTGTACTCTCCCTTTTCGCTGCACAAAAAAAAAAATT
>NC_139594.1:16539899-16582399 GCF_946808225.1 Silurus aristotelis
CGGTTCTCCCGGGAAATTACAGGAGATGAAGCATGATCTGGAACCTGGCTCTTCAATCTGATCTGTCCACCAAGACCCGTGTGGGTACATACTCCCATCTCATCAAAAACAGCTGGAGGTGAATATGAACTGAATCGGGTGCGAGTTCTGCTTATCAGGAAGGAAAGTCTGCAGCAGAAACTCTCTGAGGATGGGACTGAAAAGTCCTGATCTAATGAACCTGCTCACCTGATCACGTGACATACTCATCGTCTAATTGTGTAGTCGTGATCATTTGCGTCTCAAAAAGTGTGACACAAAGACAGAAGTTTACAGAGAGCAGAATAGAGCAGAATACGACAGAATAGAACAGAATAGAGCAGAATAGAATAGAACAGAATAGAATAAAACAGAATAGAACATAATAGAGCAGAATAGAATAGAGCAAAATAGAATAGAACAGAATAGAACAGAGCAGAATAGAATAGAACAGAATAGAACAGAACAGAATAGAACAGAATAGAATAGAGCAGAATAGAATAGAGCAAAATAGAATAGAACAGAATAGAATAGAGCAAAATAGAATAGAACAGAATAGAATAGAGCAAAATAGAATAGAACAGAATAGAATAGAGCAAAATAAAATAGAACAGAATAGAGCAAAATAGAACAGAATAGAATAGAGCAAAATAGAATAAAACAGAATAGAACATAATAGAGCAGAATAGAATAGAGCAAAATAGAATATAACAGAATAGAACAGAGCAGAATAGAATAGAACAGAATAGAACAGAATAGAATAGAACAGAATAGAATAGAGCAGAATAGAATAGAGCAAAATAGAATAGAACAGAATAGAATAGAGCAAAATAGAATAGAACAGAATAGAATAGAGCAAAATAGAATAGAACAGAATAGAATAGAGCAAAATAGAATAGAACAGAATAGAGCAAAATAGAACAGAATAGAATAGAGCAAAATAGAATAGAACAGAATAGAATAGAGCAAAATAGAATAAAACAATAGAGCAGAATAGAATAGAGCAAAATAGAATAGAACAGAATAGAACATAATAGAGCAGAATAGAATAAAACATAATAGAGCAAAACAGAATAGAGCAGAATAGAATAGAACAGAATAGAGCAGAATAGAATAAAACATAATAGAGCAGAACAGAATAGAGCAGAATAGAACAGAATAGAGCAGAATAGAATAGAGCAGAACAGGATAGTAGAATAGAATAGAATAGAATAGAATAGAATAGAATAGAACAGAACAGAATCCAGTTTGTTAAAGAACAAAATCGATTAGACTTTAAGCATTGTAGAATATTTTTATTGGAACAGCACAGATTAGAAATTTTCTATTTATTTTTATTCCATTTTACTTCTGTTTAAAATCCAGAATATATATATATATTTTAGAATAGAATAAATATAATCAATATGCAGAACAGAATTTTGTTCACTTCCTTTCTATTCTATTCAATAATAGAATAGAATTGTTTGGTGTAGAATATGGTTTTATTAAAATTAGAATAGAATAGAATAAAATCCAGTATGTCACAAAACAAAATAGACCAGCCTATAAGCAGTGTATATTTATTAATAGAATAGAATTTCAAAACCAAATAGAATAAACTCATCAATGTAGAATATTATCATTTTCTTTCTATTTTATTCTCTGTGTAAAATGTTTTATTAGAATTGAATAAAAAAACGAATAGAACAGAATTTACCTCTTTCAGAAAGGGTCTGATGGGACCACCAGCAGCATTGATTAGTTTTACAAACTACTGAATTAAAAAACAGAGAAAATGCCGGATTGGTTTGTGAGTTGCTGAGAAACAGACGGTGAGGAAACTGTTATTAGGCACTTTTAGTTCTTGGAAATATGCCAATTATGACAAAAGCAGTTTATCATGTTACAGGAAAGTCCTGAAGATTCCCAATTTGCTGAACAGCACTGAAACTGGAGACTCATTCCATTAAAATGAACAAAAAAATTTTGTACAGCTTTTTTTTTATTCAATTTAGATTATGTACAAATCCAGACTGGAGGATTATGAGCAATATTATCAGCACTATTGAAGTACTGCTGAATGAATCAATACTTTAGAGGAAAAACCTTTATTTTATAAACCCCACGCTTAATGTTCTGTGCTATAAAACCTTAGGCTTTTTGTAGGAAAGTCCCAGAACGCACAAATTCTGATTTTATTGAAACTGATTTTATTGAAAATAAGTGATGCTTGCATACATGTTGCATTTATTTGGTCTTTGGAATACAGTTAGATTGGGAAAAACAACAGTATATTGAATGTAAACCTTTATTATACCAGAAATAGCCCTTAAATAGTAATCGCAACTTCACAAAAAATAATCCTGATACAAAAGGATACATAAAAGTGGCTACTCAAAGACAATGTGTAAACACCAAAAATACATCTATATATCCACACACACACACACACACACACACACACACACACAGCATATCTATATACACTGTACAGACAAAAGTTTGTAGACACTCGATCTTTCACTCATCCTACTCCACATTTAATTCCCATTTGAGTCATTTGAGTCAACTGGATTTCTATCTGGTTGGATCAAAAGGTTCTAATTATTCATCTGAGCAGCTTCTGAGGGAAAGTGAAGTTTCCACAAATTCGTATGCTCCAGGGTTGCTCCCTTTATTAAAAGGACAAGGAGGGAAGTGAGAGTGGGGGCAGAGCTATAATGATTTTAGGTTGAAATTGAAAAGGTTTTCAGACAAGTTTTGTAACACGCCAACAGGTGGCAGCACAAGGCTGCACGCACATTCACAGGGAGCACCAAGCTTCATAAGTCAGTGTGCCAATAGACATCGTCCTGTGTAAATTTGGAGCTGTACAACGTGCTATTCTGACCTCATGCCGTGCGCATGAGGTCAGAAGAGCACGTTCTACACCTCCTCGGTGACCCAACAGTTACCGAGCTCTCATCACAAAATGTTTGTGGTAACATTTTGGGGAAAAACCACATATGGTTGAAAAATCAAGTGCCCCAATACTTTTGTCCATACAGTGCATCTATAAATGATCTCATTTCAATAACACAACATAAGCAGCACTGTTTATTTCCCAGTGTTTGCTGATTTCAACCTCTTGAGAGACCCAGAGAGGTAACATTTCACTTCCTGCTGAATTAAGCGAACGAACACCAAGAAAGTTAAATGTGAACCGTGTGCAGGTCTGAGAGAGAAAAACATAATAACATTAACATGTAACATTTCCATCTGGACTGCGGCACTGAAAACGCAGTCTCTCTCTTATAGTCCTCAGCATGACATCAGGACAGGAAAGGAATTCACGGAAGGTCAAAAGAACCTCACCTTCATCAACCAGGCTTTCGTGAGTCATCCACCAGGTGTCACTCTAGTGTACACTAAAGAGACCACCACCACCACCACCTGCCAACTATCTAAAGTGGGCCAGACCCGGTTCTTCCATGGTTTCTGCATTCCTGTGGACCACAAGGTTCTTACAGAGAGGTCAGGAAGTCTTTCAAACCCCCTTTCTTACTCTTCTGGCTGCTGTCAAGCATTAAAAGCTTCTTAAGACGTGAGAAAGCTGATTTTTTCCCACTGCCTGACTTCGAAGCACTGGTGCATTCAGAAGGTCTTCCCCTATGGAGGAGAGAAAAAAAGAAAGGTTATGGTGTGCAGTTCACCCAGAGGTTGTACTCTGTACACATAGAGATCTGCTCATATTCTCTCTAATCTTACTATCTTGCATTCTTATGCATGTTTTTCTATCAGTGGATTTGATTAGTGAAATCCTTTGAAAAAAAAGGAATAAAAAGTAACTATGGAGATATTTTCAGGGTTTTTTTTAAATGTCAAAAAAAGTTCATGTTTTCAAACATGTCTAATAAATGAAAGCTATATTTATGCTCTTTCATAGCCTCCGACTAGCTTTTCGGTATATTTTAAATTATTTTTAAATTTTTATTCTTTAAGATTTTTATTCCCACTCATACAGAATGTATAGGGAATGCAAACTAACGCACCTACATATATTTATTATCTATATAAAAATATCCTGATATGGAAGTTAACACAAAATGCAAATGAAGACCCTTGTTTTGGGTCCCAATTCGGTCATTAAATTCTAAACACTTTGCACCTTCCTCCTCTGAGACATGGTGCCAGTTAACCCCAGTTTTCACCTTACTTTCAATGCACTTGGAGGAAAACGTGTATCTACTAAAGACACCAACAGTTGATTGCTGTAACTGTCAGCAAAAATCCATACCGATAGTTTTTCAGGGTTGTGTTCATTGCTGGAGCAGCTGAAAAGATCCGCTGACAGTATGAGAGGCGGATCACTGACACTACGTGCTGTTTGTTTTTATACCCGAGAGCTATATAATATTTATTACTTATAATTTATGAATTATATTATATTTATTCATTAACATATTGATATTTATTTTATTTAACACATTTTTATGATTCAGTTCTTTTTTTGTAATAAATTTCTGTACTATTTTACATGAAGTTTTTTTTTTTATCCAGTATCCAAAAAAAAAAAAAAGGCAATTTTGCAAACTTGGATCCATGTGTAGATATAAAACTGCTCCTGAACCCTCAGAGACAGAAAGGCACCTCGATGTACCATCCCCATCATACCGATCATAAAACGATCATAAACACATCATGCGTTTGCTCATAAACAGATACCTCTAGCCTGCAGACAAAGTCAAGCGGTTAAACCACAATCCTACAAGAACTAAAAAGACAACAAACTCTTAACTTGATCTTATCCAATACAGAGCTTTCAACCACCAACATCTCAACCACTGAGCTTCCACCTGCCTTAGACTTGTGCTTTCATTTTCTGACCATGGCTTCAACGGCAATTTCAGACTAGATAACCTTTTTTTCCCAAATAAATCAGGCCTGTGAAGTTACTTACACTGGTGTTCTGCTTGGTGTTTTGTCGTGGACATTGGGCTTAGGGGTCACTTTGTTCGCAGATTGAGGAGTCCTGCATTTTGACATGCTCACTGGGGTATTTTTTGGTAAAGCCACCAGGAAATCCCGGTTCATCCCAATTTGCCTGGACGTCCGATTACAAGTATGACAAGTGGCCATCTAGGAGACAAAATAAATAAATGAATTATTTATTAAAAAAATAAAAAATTAATAATAATAATAATAATAATAATAATAAATATATAATACAACAAATAAATCTAGCAAAGAAGCAACAAATCAAATAATTCATAAGTGATGAATTCATCATCAAATTCACTTGCTTAATTTTCTCAAACATTGCACTTTATTTAATTTATTTAATGAATTATATATATACACACACACACACACACACACACACACACACACACACACAAAACGCAGGCATAACTGCAACTGTGCTGATTCTGTACTGCTCTATGCTCAGAACAAAATAAGAAAACAGGAAAGGGAAAAGGTGGGAGTTTATGCTGTGCCGTGCCGTGAATCATGTGTGGAGTGACGGCTGTGCTGGAATGGTTGATTATTATTGTGTGAGTCATTACAGTCGGGTACAACGCATGCGTCATGCCAAGCCTCCTGCGTAAACAACCATGAACTGTGCAGGAGATGACTGAACTGCTGGGAAAAAAATTTTAATAAAGTGGCGTGCGCTGTCAAAATGCAATGCTTATAAAAAATTTTTGGAAAAAAAAAAAATTTTAATAAAATCCTGGGAATCAATAGAAAAATAAATAAATCACATTATACTTTTAATCTTTATAAAAAAAATTTACTGAACAAAAAGGAGAGAATTGGATTTTATTAAATTTATTTGTAAAAAAAATAGTTAAATAGTGAAATAGTGAAATAGTGAATAATAGTAAAACTACTGAAATTTAGACTGGTGAAAAAGCGTGACAAAGAAAAAAAAAAAAAAAAAAAAACAGTCAGCAAAAAAAATTCTTGCTGAAATCTTGAAACTTAAATCCCAATCAGCAAAAAAAAACAAAAAAACAAAACACAAATCAGAAAGCTAAATTTTTAAATCTTAAAACAAAGCTTAGACTCTTGTGTTGAAATATAAAGAAGACTTTAAAAGACAGAAAAAGAATAGATTTCTATACAGTGTGATAAAAGAATGCCCTGAAATGCATTCATCTGAACGGAAGAACCTCTAACATATCACAAATAAAGACACGACTGCATGAATAACGCAATAATAATGCAATAAATCAAATTAAATAGCCACCAAAAATCCTTTTTCTCTGCATGCTTAAATCGCACATTAAATTGGGCTCACTTTACAACGTACAACATGAGGTTTTTCAAAGGTCAACAGCAAAGGGGACCTTCAGACGCTGTTCTAACACACCTTTTAGAAATGCGTAGCGGATTAATACCAAAGCAAACAAGTCTCGATAGACATAACAGCCCGGTATTTACTTACCCACTCGCTTCTACAGGGACAGAAAACCTGTTTTGTGAAACATGTAAAAAAAAAAAATCCATATCCAATCCAATAGCAGTTTCCATCTCTGACAGAGTAAAAGCTGTGTGGTGCAGAAGTTTGAACTCACCGACACAAAGTTAGCCATGTTTTCTGATGGGAACAGGTGCTGGAGCAGAACAGTGATACGGGATGTCTGCGAGTTTTATGACACGCTGCACGTACCGTTATTATAAAGTACGGATGGCGCACACACACACACACACACACACACACACACACACACACACACACACACACACACACTTCAGCCAATCACCCTGTCCGAGGCGGGGACAGTTCAGGAATGATAAAAGGCACAAACATAAACAAGCTGTAAAATGAACAGGCGGCTGTAAGCTGTAAAACTCAGGCGTCCAATGCATTTGAGACGCCATACATTTGGATGCCAATGTTTAAGGCGGGAACAGTTCAGGCGTGACAAAATTCTGATCGATGGAAAAAATTTAACTAAAAAAATCAAGCTGTAAATTTGAGGAGTCCAAATACATTTGGCTAATACCTGGTTGTTCTTCAGCAAACCGTTTGCAGGTTTTCCTGTGAGCAGCTTCAAAAGCGGCTCCTTCTAAGAATATGGTCATGCAAACCGACTTGTTGCATTGTGTGCCGTATGGTCTGAGCACTGACAAGTGGACCTTCTGCTTCTGCAACCTCTAAAGCAATGCTGCAGCACTCATGTGCCTGTTTTGAAGCAGTTTCTGCACCTGACGCACAGCACGAGGTCTCAACTTCTTTGATGGACCCTTGTGAGGTCTGTTCTGAGTGGAACCCGTCTCGGAAAGCCTCTGTATGACCCTGACCACTGTACTGTAACTCAGTTTCAGGGTTTTACTGATCATCTTATTGCCTCAGCATCTTTGAGAATTTAAGAATTAGAATTGTTGCTCTCCACAAAGAGTCTTTACCATGAGGTGCATGTTAAACATCCAGTGGTCAGTATGAGAGAATTGGACTCAAAGCACCAAATTATAACTGCTCTAATACAAGATACACACATTTCTAAGGTCCTGACAAGCAGACAAAAACATGAACATGAATAAAAGGATGTGTGGCTTTGCCTGGTTACATGACTCGATATATTATTCATTGTACTATAAGTGGTTTGATCGAGTGCTTTAAAAGTTAATTCCATCTGCACTGAATAACCATCAAGCACATTACCAGGAGAAACCAGTCATACAAAGCTACACCCAAATCCATGTGTAGATATAAAACTGCTCCTCAACTTCAGCTTCTAACTAAAATATGTCAGAGACAGAAAGGCACTCGATGTACCGCCCCCATCATACCATCCCTGATAACGATCACGCTATAAAACGATCATAAACACATCATGCGCTTGCTCATAAACAGATACCTCTAGCCTGCAGACAAAAAGTCAAGCGGTTAAAACACATACTACAAGAACTAAAAATACAACTTTATCTTATCTAATACAGAGCTTTCAAACACCAACATCTCAACCACTGAGCTTCCACCTCCCTTAGACTTGTGCTTTCATTATCTGGAGAGAAAAAAAATACTACATACAATAGCATACAATAGACAGCGGTATTAACAGAAGTCAAGATATGGAGGAAATGATTGCGATTCGCCATTTTATTCCATGTATTATTCTTATACAAAGTATTATGGCTTACTTACTGCAAATAAAATGCTGCTATACAAACCAAGCAATTAAAAAAAAACAAAAGCCCATTCATATAAGCCTGTGTCAAACAGAACTTCCTCCAGAACTGCTGTTCAAGAAAAGAAATCATTAATATAAAGAAATACTCAAGCTTTTTGTTTTGGCAATGCCTATGTTCTTTGAAATTATTCTTTGAATATCTGGAGCTGGAGTCAGAGCGCAAATTCAGTCATGATACAGCGCTTTTGGAGGACAGAGGGTTAAGGGGCAGCTGGGTAATACTGGGGCTTGAACCCCGGACCTTCCGATCAGTGACCTGGAGAATGATGGAAACCTTCAAGGACGATCCCAGTAGCAGCTTTTTTTATTTCATTATAACAAATATAGAATAAAATAAATGATCATCAAGTGCTATTAAACACGAACAAGCCTGGAATGTGGGCCACTGTCGTCAGGATACGTGGAGAAGAATCGTCTACCAGTGAAATCCTGACAGCTCTAATGAGACTCATGGAATCAATCAACAGCACCTGCTTGAGCTCAGAGAGCATCTGTGAACACTGCAGTGAGACCCCCTGTATTTAGCTTAGTGTTGGGCAGATTACAAAGTCAGGCCTGAAACATGAGCCCTGCATTACAGATTTCTTCACATAGACTTCTTTCAACATGATGACAAACTGGGAAGCAACTTCTGCGTGGAAAAACAAAATAAAAAAATAAAAAACAAAGTAAAGCTTTCACAGACTTGCACTCCATTAATAATGAAAGGTGTCGGCTTCCGTTCGGTCCGAGCCAGAAGCATAGGGTTTTCAACACACTTCCTGAACCACGTTCCCCCCCACACACACACAAAAACAAGCACACACTAAAAATCAATCCAGTAGATGAACCTATTAATAGGCCCGGGTACTAAAATACCCTCTCTCGTCTGCCTCAAGCTGGGTTTCGCTGGCTGGTGTGACCTTGGTGCTATGGTTTCAGCTGGAAAGAGGCAAACTCGCGCCCGTGCCTAAGCCAATAACGAAACCCGACTGCTCTCTACGCCGATCGATCCTTCTTGTCCTAACATGGGCAAAACAGTGCGGTCACCTCCCCCTGCCTTTTCATGGAAGAAAAAAAACCCCAGCATGTAACCCACATCAGGACCTGCAAGCAGACTGAAAAGTAAACACAGCCCCATCCATCCTATAAATCAGCTCTAACCTCTCAAGGGCGAGTTAAAACCATAATTATTATCCCATTATCCAGATTTGACTATTTTGAGTGCAGTTATACACTAAGCACTGGTTTGGGGTAACGCTGGCCAATCAAAACACAGCTTTATTTCTATTATAAGTGGCTTTAGAAAGCTATTCAAATTATAAGTGCGTGTGTGTGGACTTTAATGTTTAATGCCGCATGACAAACCAGAATACAGTTGAAAAAAATGACTAGTTTATAAAAATAATTTTAACTGTGGATAACTGTGGAATCGGGGAGTGTGCTGGATTAATTGTCCGCATGCTTTCGACTTAAACCCAAATGTGCTGTTTAAATTGTAGATCCTTCATTGGAATTATATAAGAAATCAAAACACAGCACAGCTTTTCATTTCTCCCTCTTTAACTCAATAAAAATGACAAAAATTTGCAATAAAAAAATAGAAGTAATGAATTAATTATTCAATTGATTCATATAAAAAAAAAAAACACATATACAGATGCAGAGCATCCACTATAGACCAATCAGGCATGACATTATGACCACTGACTGGTGAAGTGAATGACACTGATTATCTCTTCATCATGGCACCTGTTAGTGGGTGGATTTATTTATAAGGCACCAAGTGAACAATTTGTCCACAAAGTTGAGAAAAAATGGGCGAGCGTAAGCATTTGTTTGACAAATTGTGACGTCTAGACATCTGGGTCAGAGCATCTCCGAAACAGCAGCTCTTGTGGGCTGTTCCTGGTCTGCAGTGGTCAGTATCTATCAAAAGTGGTTCAATGAAGAAACAGTGGTGAACCACTAGATTTTGGGGTGTTCAGGCTTGTTAGTAAAGCCAGCTGCTATTGTCGGTGAGGTGAGGAGGCCTGTGCTGAGGTGTTCCAATTCATCCCAAAGATGTTCTACAGTGTTTATAGCTCTATGGCAGGCCACTGAATATCTTCTACACACACGTGTAAAGCATATCTGCATGGATTTTGCTTTGTGCACAGGGGCATCTGGAACAGATTTGCATCTCCTAGTTTCGAGGGAGGGGAAATTACCATGCTATCACATTTATTCTATAGGATTCTGGGTTTCCAACTTTGTGGTCACAATTTGAAGGAAGCACCACAGATGGCTGAAAAAGTCAGGTTTCAAAATACTTGTGTCCATTGTCCAGATAAACGAGCGCTAAGAAAGCATTAGTGCATCTGTAGAAAATGTTCGATTTTGGTACTTTACTTTACTGTCTACTTTTATTCCAAGTACAAATACATGAAAGTTGAATCATGAAATGAATAAGTAACACAAGGAAAAGTAGGAAATCCAGATGGTACAAAAAAAACCCCAGACTCTTAATCTAATGACATGTTTGTTACTGCAACGAATATAACCATCTCTACACTTTGCCCACTGATATACTATACTCGAACAAGGACGACGGAAAATGATTGCATAAATAAGTTCCTGTCCCACATGAGCAGTGGAATTTGAAATGAAATCAATACAATAAAGTAAAGGAAATACATGGATTCTGCTTGCTCATGCGTTTGTTATTCGTTATGTTTATAACACACACACACACACACACACACACACACACACACACACACACACACACACACACACACACACACACACACACACACACAAAACCATGAGCAGCATCCAAACACTCCAGCTAAACTTTCCCCAGGCACCAGAGTGTCTCAGCGTAATCACAGAGCTATGCAGCACCTCTTGCTCGTGTACCTCCCTCACTTCATACTTCATCACTACATCAGTCATTTTTACCACTTCTTCTGTTTACACAATAAAATCAGTTTTTTCATTGCAATAATTATGACTACAAAATGGAAATAATGTCCTGAGAGTCACATAGAATACAGATTAACATGGCAGAGGTAGAACTGCGTCTTCCTGGAGACACAACAGGAAAAGAACATCTGGTTTTATTTTATCAATTTAAAAACAGATCCCACCGAATCGTAACAGGGGTGAATCGCGCCGCATCAGTAGCTGCTTCATATGTATCTTTAATGCATTTTTGGCTAATGAAGATGCACCTGCCTAGAACATAAGATAGTAGAGGATATCATCGATTAATTGAAACTTTAAGTCATTGTTGTTCCATAAAATGTTGTGACTTGTGTTAAATCTTACTTCATTTTACCCCATCAGTATTATAAATTTGTGTATAAAACTAGACTTTAGAAGTGAATATTCCTTTGTCTAGCTTTTCCCCCCCAAACAGCAAAAAGAGCAAATGGTACACAGGAGAGTCTCAAGAGTGCATCTGTTTTTTTGCCAGGGAGCGTACCTGGGGTCCACAGTGCAAAGTAATGGAGAGTGTGTTAGAGAAGTGAAGAAAAGAGTGCAGGCAGGGTGGAGTGGGTGGAGAAGAGTGATAGCAGGAGTGATTTGTGATAGAAGAGTATCTGTGAGAGTGTAAGGGAAAGTTAATAGGACTGTGGTGAGACCTGCGATGTTGTAGGTTTAGAGACAGTGGCATTGAGTAAAAGACAGGAGGTGGAGCTGGAGGTAGCAGAGCTGAAGATGTTGAGGTTTTCATGACAGGATTAGAAACGAATTTATTAAAGGGACAGTGCATGTAGGACGTTTTGGAGACAAGGTGAGGGAGGCGAGATTGAGATGGTTTGGACATGTGCAGAGGAGGGACATGGGGTATATCAGTAGGAGAATGCTGAGGATGGAGCCACCAGGAAGGAGGAAAAGGGGAAAAGGTTTATGGATGTGGTGAGGGAAGACATGCAGGTAGTTGGTTGAAAAGAGGCAGATGAAGAGGACAGAGTAGTATGAAGACAGATGATCCGCTGTGGCGCCCCCTAATGGGAGCAGCCGAAAGAAGAAGTGTGCATAAGTCAGTAATCGATAGGTAAGTCGATAAGTCAGAAAGGCAGTAGGTCAGTAAGTAAACCAGCGAATCAGACTGTTAATGCAACTCAACAGCAGAGGGATTATGGGTAAGCTGTCACACCGCACATTTACAAAGGCCTAAGATAGCTCGCTAGTAAAAAGGGTGGGGCATTTTAAAATGATTGACAGGCAAATACAGAGTCCTTCTCTTACTAACCTTAGGACACCAGGAAGACTGGAGCTTTTACTCTGAGCAGATATTTTATTGAGTGCTTCCAGAATGTGACATAAAGCAAATAAGATCATACAAAGTGGGCTCTTTCCCCCACCAAAAAGAAATTACACATACAAAGCAACTTTGTATTAAAAAGGATTAGATAATATAGCAAAATACAAATGCTTCAAAGTGCAGTCTGGAAGCAGAAACCTGTGAATTAAACCAAAAAGCCCCAACAGTTTCCATACCAGACGTGTCGATTGCACTTTTAAGTGGTAGAGAGTAAAGAAGTAAATCACCAACATACAGTTCAGCATCAGTTCAACAGCGAAAGGAACATTTTAAGAGGAATAGATGATGGAAGAACTCGCCACAACACCAGAGTCTTTTCACTGATTAGGCAACAAAAATTATAATAGGACACTATAGCTATTATATACTGAAGTACATTTGACGGCAAATCCTTGTACTTTTGCTTCAAAGGGTCACTTTTACATTTACTGGAGGCATATTTTACCTCGTGTATCTCTACTTTAACTCAACTACATGCTTTGTGTACTTTGTCCATCACTGGTACTTCCCTTGCTCTGAAAAAAGAAATAGTATGCCACAGTTTTTCTCCTCCCTCAAACCAACCCCTTTCCTCTACCTGGTTGTTCTCCATCCTGTTGGCATGAACGTGAGTCGGACTGTCAAAATGTGCGCACAATTCAAGATATTAGCGAATAAAATCTCAGCCTTGTGATTACAGTAAAAAAAAAAAAAAAAAAAACGATCGTTTTAGATGTTCATGGATCCTCACCAGAACGCTGGATGCTCTTCTGAACCTCTGAAGAAGCTTGAATTCCTGTGATCCAAGCCTCTTGCGGGCCTGCTCCCTTCTGAGCAGTTTCCGGATCTGGGCAGAGGGTCTGCGCTTGGGACGTAATCGTACGCGGTACTCTCCGGGCCTCCGCCACTGAAAACAGAACGGGCACAGCACCGAGTCTGGCAGCACAGGACCTGAAACAAATAACATTTCGCAGTTAGTACTAACTAGAATCACAAGACGTGAAAAATTCAACCTCGGCTGTATTAAGAAATACTGTTGCACACAACGTAGGGGTTCAAATCAATTTCAGATTTTTTTAATGGTTCTTTTGGTTTTCTTTCTTTTTCTCGCTGTCTGCTTTGATTTTGTTTCTAATGTTGAATCTGTGTGGTCCTTTTCAATATATATATATTGAAAATGCTTTTCAATATACACTATAAGGACAAAGGTATAGGGACACCTGACTATTTCCACCCGTATGTGGTTCTTCCTCAAACTGTTCCTGTAATGTTGGAGGCAGGCAATTGTTCAAAATGTCTCTGGACGCGATAAAGAAATTTTCCCTTCACTTGAACGAGGAGATCCAAACCTGTTCCATCATGACTGTGCACAACCCTGTGCACAAGATGAAAATATGCGTTACATAGGTTGAAAGAGGAAGATCTTGAGTGACCTGCTTTGGATCTATAAACCTAAATACCCACATCAGTACCTTCACTTAACACCCTTGTGGTTGATTGAATCTCCACAAATCTCCACAAACACACTCCAAAATGTAGTGAAACACTTTCTAGGAGAGTGAACGGAATTATTCTAACAGCAAAGGGAATGTCAATGTAAAACACAACGAATCTTATGGTCTGGTGTCCACAAACTTTTGTCCATTCATGGCATTATTCTGTAATTAGAGCTACACAATGCAAACACTAGAAATGTTGTTTTTGTTCACTTTTATAACTTTGCTTGCATTCTTTTATTAGGAAATTGACATGTCCATACCATCATATCACCATTGCTTTTTTTTTATTGAATTTGGGTTGTTTATGCTATTTAGGTACCTATAAATATTTTTTTAAATATATAGTGTGAACACTATATCTAGAGTCTAGAGTCAGTGTATGGTGTGCTGTCAATTCATTTTAGCCAGGGAAGATTTTAAGAGCACCAGGGGTCAATGAAAAATAGCTTTTCGATTGACCCTTGGTGACCTTAAAATCTTCCACTGATGCTTTAAGGTCACGGAAACCCATCAAGCCGACTGAATGTAAATCCAATCTAATGAATAATGATCCAAAACACTTACTATTAATCTGCTGCTTCTGCCTGAAATGGAGAGAAGACAAGACAAGGTGTTATGTGAAAGCGCTCTACATGCTGCATATTTGTGAATAAAATTAAACACTGTGAATTACAACAATAATAATCAATAGGTCCAACATGCACAAAATCTCTATACCATCTGTTAATATACACTGTAGAACCTTTGTAGGTACGTATATATCCTTAGCATTTTTCTTTATATTTATTTGTGTACATATGTTTACATATTTATCTTGCTAGTATTCAGAGATGACAAAAGCAAACACATCCATCACTCAAGTAGAAGTGCAGATACTCATGTTTTAAAAGACTCTGCTAAAAGTTTAAATACTGATTACACTTTTCATTCGAGTTAAAGTAAAAAAGTTTGGGCTCTGACATGTACTTAAGTAAAAAGTAGTCTTTACTACTACATGTTTTAATGTCATGCTGGTAACTGGACCTCACATCATATTAATATATTAATAGAAAAGAACTAAACATTTGGTTATTTAATAAATGTATCCAAGCTGAAGATCCACCATATAAAACACAAGCAGAGAAAATACGATGATGATGATGATCAGGAATGTGTCTGTTCTCAGTCATGTTTACATCGCTGACACCCTCTGTCTCATCCACGTTAACCCCAAACTTCTTACTGCCTCCTGCCTGCTCAGTGTGTACAACTAGTCTACGTCTGTGGTGTGAGAGAGACAGGAAATGATACACCAGTGGTAGATTGGAAAAGCCACGCAATGACAGGAAATCTGTTGATGGGCTGAATACGGTGCGAAATGAGAAGAAAAAAAATATTGATCAGGTCACCAAATAGATTAAAACTAAAGTAATGAGTCTGTTTTTAAAAATGTAAGAAGTAGAAAATACAGATATTTGTGTAAAAAATGAAATGAGTAAAAGTTAAAGAAAAATAAATAGTGGAGTAAAATACTTATACCAGAAAAATCTACTTAAGTACAGTAAAAAAAAGCATTTGTATTTTATTCCTTCCCACTTCTGATACTATTTGCATTTCTGGTAGATTCTAAACTGCAATTCATTGCTGTGTTCCTGTACTATTCAATGACAAAGGTGTATCTTTATCAGCCTTATTTATTCATGTATTTCTCGATGTATCTCTTTATCTATCTGTTTTTCTGTCTGTTTTTCTGTCTGTCTGCTTGTTTTTCGTCTGTCTGTCTGCTTGTTTTTCGTCTGTCTGTCTGCTTGTTTTTCGTCTGTCTGTCTGCTTGTTTTTCTGTCAATCTATCTGTTTGTTTTTCTGTCTGTCTTTTTGGTTGTCTGTCTGTCTTTTTGGTTGTCTGTCTGTCTTTTTGGTTGTCTGTCTGTCTTTTTGGTTGTCTGTCTGTCTTTTTGGTTGTCTGTCTGTCTTTTTGGTTGTCTGTCTGTCTGTTGTTCTGTCTGTCTGTCTGTTGTTCTGTCTGTCTGTCTGTCTGTTGTTCTGTCTGTCTGTCTGTCTGTTGTTCTGTCTGTCTGTCCGACTGTTTGTTTTTCTGTCCATCTGTCTGTCTGTTGTTGGTTTTTTTTGTCTGTCTATCTATCCATCTATCTAAAATTACCTTCCCAAAATAATAGGCTCACTCATTTCTGCGCGCGCGCGCACGTGTGTGTGTGCGTGTGTGTGTGTGAGAGACTGTGGTGACAAGTACTTCAACTAAGTTTGCAAATCTCTTTCTATAATTAATCAAAGCAGTGCTGAATGTGGACGCAAAAACCGAGCAGAAAACCAAACTGAGACGGGATTAATTGAAATTTAAAATTAATTCATGGTTATGTTTTTTATGGATATGTCGTATACAAGGTTTTAAATTCACTCAGGTTGTTTGTTGAAATTCTAATTCGAATGTCTGCAGCAGCAGAGTGACTATTCCTTCATCTGCAAGTTTTCTTTCCTTAATTGCTGAGGCACTGCTTCTGGACAAATAGAATATCTAAAAAAATAAATAAAAAAAAATACAAAAATTATAATAATAAATTAATCAATCAATCAAAATCGATTAAACGTCTAATTAACGACGCTAGTGTGCCAAAAGCATGACAGCAGTTGCATGACAGCAGGCACCACATTTACTCTGTGGTCGCATACACCATTTTGTATTTAATAGAGATAAAAGACAAATCTTTACAAGGACAAGGCACCACCGGCGTGGAATCGTGGTTTTACAACTTTGTTTTAGCAGCTGGCTCCATCTTAAAAACAGGCCATGGCTGTTTTTAGATGCAGGACACGGTCATAAAAGCCTAGTCGAATTAAAATTCCTTTCCTGCACCTCCTTATAAGTGCACAATCCGGCCTGGACGAGATGCTATCAAACAAAGCACTTAGGATGAAGAGTACACACTTTCGCTCTCTCAAAACACACCTGATATAATCTAGGAGAAAGCTTCGTCCTGCTCACTCGAGCTTCAGAAATGTCTGAACTAAAGGCACTAGCCCTAAAAACTCATTTTATTAGGGGTGTAACAGTACACGGGGGGGTGCAATTCATAAAATTGCTTGTCATTTTACAGTCAGTTTATTATTATTAACATTTATGAACAATTTACACTTTTTTAATGTATTGATTAAATGTAATAATCGATTCATTCATTTTCATTTTATTTCAAAATTAAGTTGATTAAATAAAATTAGTTTACATTTGTTAGACCCAGTTTGAGTAACACAAAGGTGTGTATATAAGTGTGTGTTCTTTACATTTAATACTGAATTTTTAAAATATATGTTCTAGTGGTGACTCCCTATGTAGGCAGCCTACTGTTGCAGCATTCGTGCAATCGATATGAAGTCGTTAGCATGTCTCTTATTTTGATCATTTACATACACAATCCCTTATTTCCACTCTTCAGATGTTAGGATGTGTAAATTGTAAGATTGGAACGTGGGAAATTACTGGGTAAGGCTTTGGATCTGTAGGTCATGAGTTCAAATCTCAGCCACAACAAGCTGCCACTCCTGGGCCCCTGAGCAAGGCCCTTAATGTCATAGCTGCTCTGTTGTATGAATGAGATCAAATGTTAGTCACTCTGAATAAGAGGGTCTGCCAAATGCCATAACTGTAAATGTTAAGACATTGGTTTGGAAGGTCACAAGTTTAAATCCCAGCACCACCAAGCTGCCACTTCTGGGCCCCTTGAACTGCTCAGGTGTAAGTCGCTCTGGAGAAGGGCATCTGACAAATTAACTTCAGCGTCCACTGTGAACCTCTTCACCATCTCGCGTGCCTCCGCGACGGCCTGGTGCAAGTCCAAACCAACGCCACTCGGCTCGTGTGACAGGACCACATAGTGCATTTAATATGCGCAGAAAACCGAGCACTCAGAGCACGCCCGGCATTGTCACAGGACACGCGGTGGCATTTCACATGAGGCATGAGTTCTATACTCGTTTCCCTGACCCGCAGGCTCAAGTTCATTATCTCCAGGTTATTATAGACCATTTCTTTTAATAGAAAATCGTTTTACTTTTTATGAAACCCCTGAACCTTCGATGACAAAGGAATCGATAGAAAGATGTCCACATTGCTGCGTAACGATCAAGCTATAAATATGGAAAGCTTACTATTCAATAGGGTTTATAAGAGTTTTATAATTTAATCGCTGCTATTAAATTGGTCTATAAAAAAAAAAAAAAAAAAAAAGAGCGAACAATTTGTATTATAAAGCTAAGTTGGATCGTACTTGTTGATAACCGATTAATCAACTGATTTTTAAAATAGATACTGGATAAAAAACAAAAAGTACTGAAATGTATTAAAAAAATACTAAATAAAAATAAAATAAAGATTTTTTTAAGCTTTACAGTAAGATTCCATTTGCAACATTAACTGAAAATAATTTAATACATTTTGTTAATTAAGTACATTTTAATTTTTTCTGTTACCTTTAGTTAATGCACTGTGAACTAAGATGAACGAGATGCAACGCGTAGCCTCAGGTGTCAAAACAAACAGAACGTAGCATCAGTGATTTGCCTCTAGAAGCCGCTCTCATTCTGTATAATCTCAGAAAACCCTGTCAGTTGCTCCAGAAACTGACGCAACCTGGAAAAACTATCGGTATGGATTTTTTGCAGATTGTTCCAGCAACCAATTATCGGTGCAGATTAATCAGCAAAACCGATGAATTGGTTCACCTCTAATAGACATAGGACAAGAACCCTAAAGAGATGTGGTAGCTCAGTGGTTAAAGTTTTTGGAACGTCATGAGTTTTAAAGAGTCCAGCGCCACCAAGGTTAGTTTTGTGTATTTGGGATGTAAATTGCTGCAAATTTTGTATTGGGGTGATGGATAAGATGAGGACTTCTGATCAGAAGGTAATGGGTTCAAATCCCAGTACCCAGGCCCTTAACCCTTAATTGCTCAGCTGTATAACTAAGATAATTGTAAGGCGCTCTGGAAAAGAGCGTCTGTTAAATGCCTTAAATGTAAATGTGTCAGATTTGAGTTGCATTTGTGGGTTTTTATGATGCCTGGTAACCCTAAACACCATCACTCATTATTTAATATTCAATTTATTGCCGCGAAACGGCGTTATCCAGTGGGAACTTTAAAACTCATATTTGTTTCCAGTCCGCCCCTAATAATGGATGTACCAATACAAGTATGGGCGAACACGTGAGTGTCAGTGATGGCTGGCTCTGCCATCTAACGCCAGTCAAATCCCATCACAGCAGTAAAAAAAAACACCATAATACCACAGAAACACTTCATGATCTGGAGATAACAAACAATGAAAGAGTTACTCACATGAAAAACCGCGCCTGCTCGGGACACGTGTCCTTATAATACAAAGAGGCGTTCATTAAAAACACTTGGGTTTTACTGAGGACCGCTTTCTCCATCGTGCTGTGTTAAACTGCGGGAAAAGTACAGTCAGCTCCAATATGTGGCTTTAACACGTAAGAAAAAAATAATCTAGAAAATAAAAAAGATAGCTGTGGAATCAGGATCTGTAATCTCTGCTTTCTAACATCAGGCTAGAAGAGGGATGGAAAAATGTTTTACTTCCGGTTCAATTTCCGTACAAATGTGTCAAAATAAAAGTAAGAAATTATAAAAAAAAAAAAAAAAAACTATAAAAATCATTATAAAAACTATGACGCATACGATCTCTCTCTCTCTCTCTCTCTCTCTCTCTCTCTCTCTCTCTCTCTCTCTCTCTCTCTCTCTCTCTATCTGGTCTATCCAATAGTCTATTTGTAAACATCACTCTTGTAAATAACATCTGTACATTCATTTAAACAATATTTTTACTCATTATTTATGCATTATATAATTGTCTGGTTTACTATTCTGTTACATTATGTCTGTCCTTTTTCCTGCACTGGAAGCTCCTGACACCAAGTGTCCTTTCTTGTGTGTGTAAGCATAATAAAGCTATTCCTGATTCTGATTCTGATTATTATATATACTGTATATGCAGATGACGAGAGCGATACAACAAAATTGTAAAAATATTTACAATTTCACGCAACAGGCACAGGCAGCAGAGTACGATTGTACGATACGTTGGATACAGCTGGTATGAGTGTATCTCTCGCCCTGTGAGATGCCCCACTGCTAGCGGTCAACGGAGTAAAGTTGTCTCAGTGTGTATTTTTTCTGTTTCAAACAGTTTCAAACAGCAATTTTAGTGATAAAAGCATGTCTTAAAAGTGCCCAAGTATGTCTCCTGCTGGTAGTGAAAAAAAGAAGAGGAAAGTTATAGGTTTAGAGCAGAAAATTGTAATTATAAATCAGCATGAAGCAGGAAAGACTGTCACAGTCATATCACCATCTTCGACTTACAATATTTTTGACTTAGAATGTGGTCGTCGTAACGTATCTCCATTGTAAGTAGAGGACTACCTGTCTGCAGTCCATACCTTTTTATCAATTGAAAACTTTTGGTGTTTCATGAAACAACAAGTACAACAAAGAAAACCCAAGACTGTTGAGCAGCTAGAATCCTCTATCTGACACAAATGGGACAACATTCCTCTCCCAGAAATCCAGCAGCTGGTCTCCCCAATTCCCAGATGTATATGGACTGTTGTTAAAAGAAGAGGGGGTGCAATAAAGTGGTAAATTTGGCCCTGTCCAAAAATCGTCCAAAATTATCTTATTTTATTCCTTAAAATGTTAAAATTTTTCAATGTTAACATTTGATTTGTTTCCTATGTTTTAATGTGAATATAATATAGGTTTATAAGATTCATATACATATGTACATATATGAATGTTTTTATTATATGGTCGTGTACGGAATAAATATGATTGGACTATACAGTACTGCAATGATGACATAAGTGATGCATAGTGGATGATGCAGTGCAATATAGACAGAAAGTGACAATGCACTAGTGTATTTGTTGATTTTATATGATCAGCTGTTAAAGAAAAAACTATTCTTTAGTCCGTTTGTCTGAGGCACCTGTAGCGTAGGCCTGTTGCGTCTGTGAATAGTCCATGATTAGGGTGAGAGGTATCTTTGATAATGCCCCTCGCCCTTTGCAGACAGCGTTTCTTGTAAATGTCCTCCAAGGTGGGTTGCTGAGTGCCGATTAAGGCTTTATGGTCTGAAGCAGTGCAGCTGCTGTACCACACTGAGATGCAGTTAGATGCTCTGAATGGTACAGTGGTAGAATTTCTCCATTATCCTTTAGCACAGATGAGATTCTGGTGTGAGATGATGTGAATGGGAGCATGAGTGTGATTGCTGACTCGTCTAAAATCCACAATGACCTCTTTTGTCTTCTTGGTGTTGAGTTCCAGGTTTTTGTCCACACAACATTCTACTGGGTGCTGGATCTCCTCCCTGTAAGACTTTTAATGATTATTGTACCTCTGATCAGGCCTACCACTGTGGTGTCAACTTTATAAGAGAGTATAAGAGAAGGGACAATATGCATCCCTGAGGAACTCCAGTGCTGAGGGTAAGACTGGAGGCGGTGACGGTGTTCAGTCGAACAGACTGTGGTCTGTTTGTAAGAAAGTCCAGGGTCCAGTTACAGAGATGTGTGCTGGTGCCGAGCTGATTCAACAAGACTAGTATAGAAGGGTTAACTTTATTTAAAGCTGATCTGTAACCAATCAACAAACAACATCCTGGCATAAGTGTTAGGGTTTTCCAGGTGAGTCAGGGCAGAATGAAGCACAATGAAAATGGCATCTTCAGTTGACCTATTTGGGTAGTAGACAAATTGGTATGGGTCCGGAGTGAGTGGTAGATGGGCTTGAGGTTGGTGAGAACCAGTCTTTTGAAGCACTTTGAGATGATAGGGGTGAGTGCGACAGGACAAAAATTATGTTGCAGCGGAGTGCATGGTAGTAATAGTAGGAGTAGTAATAGTAATAGTAATCGTTTTTGTAGTAATCCTAATAATAAAGTAGTTGGAATAAAGGGAACAGCTTTCTCCTGGCTCAGGTCTTATTTCACTGATTTTTATCAGTGTGTTGATGTAAATAGTGGGTTCTCCACACGTTCTGAGCTAAAGTTTGGTGTTCCGCAAGCATCTGTCTTAGGCCCACTGCTTTTATCTTTATATATGCGGCCTTCGGGTGAAATTATACATAAACCTGGTTTTAGCATTTATTGCTATGCTGATGAAACACAGTTGTATATTTTAGCAAAATCAGATGAGAGAGGTTACTGTAACAATGATGAAGAGTGTGTAAAGGACATTAGACAGTCAATGCTTGATAATTTTATTCTGCTCAACTCTGATAAGACGGAAAAACTTTTACTAGGACCACAGAAGGACCACATGCATTCAGAACTAAACGTTCCATTACGTAGCATCTCTGGATGGTCTTTTTGTCTCAGTGTGTACAGCAGTCAAAGACCTTGGTGTGATTATTGACTCTAGTCTTTCCTTCAAGGATCATGTGAATAACATTACCAGAATCGCCTTCTTTCACCTCAAACATTATTGATATAATTTAAAATATGATGTCATTACAGGATGCGGAAAAACTAGTTCATGCTGTTATTACATCTAGATTAAACTACTGTAATGCTTTACTGTCTGAGTGTTCTAATAAATGCATAAATAAGCTTCAGTTAGTCCAGAATGCAGCAGCAAAAGTCCTCACTAGATCTAGAAAATATGACCACATTACCCCTGTTTTAATCAGTCTACACTGCCCCCAATTAAATCTCGCATTGATTATAAATTACTACTACTGACATATTGAGCACTTAACAGTCTTGTGCCGCAGTGTCTGAGTGAACTTCTGTACCATAATGATCCCTCATGCCTAATTAGATCATAAGGTGCAGGCTTTTTTTTGTACCTCAAATAATGAAGACAACAACAGGGGGCAGATCTTTCTCTTACAAACTCCCACAAATATATATATAACAGCATTCCATTCAGTGTTCAGGATTCACACACAGTCTCAGCGTAGAGGCTGCAAACATTTATTTGGTCAAGACTTTTACCAGTAGGTTTTTAATAGGCAAAATGGCAGATCTGGAGGGATCATGGATAACGAGTGTTTGGTCAACTGGGATATTTGCATATTGGGATATTTCCCCTCACTTTAACACGTCGACTCAGGTTTGTTGATGGTGGTGTGGTGAGCCGTCTCTTATCCCAGAAATCCCTCATGTCTGTGTTACCTTCTGGCTCTACCTTTTAGTTATGCTGCCATAGCGAGTCTTGCCAGGGTCCCCAAATGCACAATGTCTTTAAGTTTTATACAACAATAAGAATTACTTCTTCCTTTGGCTGCTCCCATTAGGGGTTGCCACAGCGGATTATCCCTCACATTACTACTTTCTCCTCTACATCTGCTTCTTTCAAACCAACTACCTGCATGTCTTTCCTCACCACATCCATAAACCTCCTTCTTTCCTTATTATTTTCCTCCTGCCTGGCAGCTCCATTCTCAGCATTCTTTTACCGATATACTCCTATGTCCCTCCTCTGCAAGCCCAAACCATCTCAATCGGGCCTCTCTCACTTTGTCCACAAAAGATCCTAAATGCGCTAATAAACTAGTTTCCAATCCTGTCCATCATCGTCACTCCCAAAGAAAATCTCAGCATCTTCAACTCTGCCACCTCCAGCTCCACCTCCTGTCTTTAAGTCAATGCCACTGTCTCTAAACCCTACAACATTGCAGGTCTCACCACAGACCTATAAACTTTCCCTTTTACTCTTGCAGATACCCTTCTATTACAAATCACTCCTGCTATCACCGTTCTCCACCCACTCCACCCTGCCTGCACTCTTTTCTTCACTTCTCTAACACACTCTTCATTACTTTGCACTGTTGACCCCAGGTACCTGAACACATCCACCTTCTCCACCTTTTCTCCCTGCAACCACACCTCTCCACTGCCTTCCCTCTCATTCACACACATATACTGTCTTACTCCTACTGACTTTCATTTCCCTTCTCTCCAGCATGTACCTCTATCTCTCCAGGCTCTTCTTAACCTTCTCCCTACTCTAACCACAAATAACAATATCATCCGCAAACATCATAGAGAAAAGGCTCAGACCAGATCCTTGATGCAGTCCAACCTCCACCTTAAACCAGTTTGTCATTCCTACTGCAAACTTCACTGTTGTCACACTGTCCTCACATACTTCTCTGCCACACATGACTTCATGACCTCATACAACACCACAACTCCTATCTCGGAACCCTGTCATATTCTTTCTCTAAATCCACAAACACACAATGCAACTTCTTCTGACCTTCTCTATACTTCTCTATCAACATTTCCAAAATCGAATAATGCGTCTGTCGTGCTCTTTCATGGCATGAAACCATACTGTTGCTCACAGATGGTCACCTCTTCTCTCAACCTGGCTTCCACTATTCTTTCCCATAACTTCACAGTGTGACTGATCAACTTAATTCCCCTGTAGTTACTGCAGGTCTGCACATCTCCATTATTCTTAAAAAACAGTACCAGCACACTCCTTCTCCATTCCTCATGCATCTTCTCACCTTCCAGAATTTTGTTGAACAATCTGGTTAATCTTCACTGCCATCTCTCCTTAACATCTCCATACTTCTACTGGTATGTCATCTGGTCTAACCGACTTCACTACACTCTTACTGTACTCTTCTTTCAGAATCACCCCTACACCATTTCTCTTTTTATCAGCACCATGATAGACCAGTTTAAGCCCACCTCCTATGTTCCTGGCCTTACTCCCTTTTCACTTGGTTTCCTTTAACACACAACATATCTACCTTTCTCCTCTCCATCATATCAGCTACCTCTCTCACATTACCAGTCATAATACCAACATTCAAAGTACCAACCCGAATCTACACTTCTCCTTTCCCTGCTATCTCTGTAGATGTCTTCCTCCTCTCCTTCTCCTCCTTTGGCCAACAGTAGCCCAATTTCCACCGGTACCCTTTTGGCTAACAATACCTGTGGCGGTCGTGAGTAACCCGGGCCTCGACCGATCCGGTATGAAAATCTCGTTTGTGATTCATCGTTTGTGAACCATCCCCATTTAACCGAGCTAGGGACCGGCCTGAAGAGTGCACTAGCCTGTGCAACCGTAATGGCTGGGTTAACAATAAGAATATATAATAACCCATATTTTTCTCTCTGAGACCCCTTTTCTCTCTCTCTCTCTCTCTTTCCCTCCCTCTCTCTCTCTCTTTCGCTCTCTCTCTCTCTCTCTCTCTCTCTCTCTCTCTCTCTCTCTCTCTCTCTCTCTCTCTCTCTCTCTTCTCTCAGGCCTGCCTCTGGATTGGGCTCTATTCAATTGGAGGCCACTCTGTGCAGCTGGGAATGGTTTCACATAAACGGCCTGGGGAGCCATGAAATTAAGAAGTAACAGAAGCTTTGAGGGTGGATTTGGACTGTACTTAATATCAAAAGCAATGACTCAGGACTACATTTTGCTTCTGATCATTATCACTGTACCCCGCAACATCGTTTCAGCTGTAATAAATGGGCATTCTGTGCCACCCAAATGAGGATGGGCTCCCTCTTGAGTCTGGTTCCTCTCAAGGTTTCTTCTTTATGCCATCCCTGAAAGTTCTTGCCACATTTTTCACTGGCTCACTCATCAGGGACAAACTTACACTTATAAATTATTTTTATTCATTCTTTTTGACACGTGTAAACATGTGTAAAACTGCTTTGAGACAGTGTCCATTGTTAAAAGCGCTATACAAGTAAAAATTTATTGAATTGAATAGTAACAATAAAAGTAGTATTAGTAATTGTGTATTAGTATTAGTTATAGCAATAGCAATCGTAGTGATAGTAATAGTATTAATACCAATAGCAGTGTTAGTAATTGTTTTAGTAATAGCAGTAGTAATCATAATACTAATCATATAGGATGGACAGGATTAGAAATGAGTTTATTAGAGGGACAGTGTATGTGGGACGTTTTGGAGACAAGGTGAGGGAGGCAAGATTGAGATGGTTTGGACATGTGCAGAGGAGGGACATGGGGTATATCGGTAGGAGAATGCTGAGGATGGAGCCACCAGGAAAGAGGAAAAGAGGAAGATAATAATTTATAAATGTGGTGAGGGAAGACATGCTGGTTGGGGTAAAAGAGGCAGATGAAGAGGACAGGGGGTATGGAGACGAATGATCCGCTGTGGCGAAAACTAATGGGAGAAGCTGAAAGAAGAAGAAGAAGAATAGTGATTGTAATAGTGATAATTATAGGAGTAATATTTTATTAGCATTTGTATTATACATTTGTGCATTCATATTAAATATGTTCTAACTATTTACTTGTTTGTTTTCTCTGGATTCACTGGTTTCCATTCACTTCCCCAAAACAAGTTTGTGCCTCTTACCCTTACGCATATTGCCACCTCGTGTACTAAATGCTTAAAGCTCCATACTCTTAATAAACCTATGAATTGCCTTCCATGCAGCGTAGCTACTAAGATAGACCGACTACACTACCCATAGAGTGTATAAGGCGCATCAGTACATGCGCGCCTCGCAGACCCAGTTACTACATGAACCTTGTGATGTAATGCTGCAGCAGGCTGTATCCCAATACACTGGTGATTTGAGGGCATGCCAAGGTCAAGAGCCCACTCGCTCTATTTTTTCTGGATGAGAAATTGCAGGTAGCAGGACGCAGCGCGACGAGTTGGAGAGGTTGAGGCGGGGATTTCAATCCGCACACTAAAGTGAAGTGAAGGTTAAAGTTTGAAGCGCGCAGGGACAATGAAGATTGATTGCTTAGAGAATTGTGTTTTGTCCTGCAATTATAGGGGTGGTAAGGCTGGAAATAACTTTCTATTCGGTTAATATCGTCAGAGAACACAGCCTAGATCTCTTTCTCTCTCTCTCTCTCTCTCTCTCTCTCTCTCTCTCTCTCTCTCTCTCTCTCTCTCTCTCTTTCTGCGCACCCGCGCGCTCTGCCATCTCTTACACGCCTGGAGAACGCACGGACCTCTCCAGCGCGCCGAGGTGCTGCAGAGTGTGTGTGTGTGTGTGTGTATGTGTGTGTGTATGAAACTGGATCTTTAAAGCCTCAGCTCGGTGGTGCCCACACACACACACACACACACACACACACACACACACACACACACACACACACAATCCACTGCGCCCTCGTTAAGGACTGAACGCGGTAGGAAGCAGGCGGCGTGTATAAAAAACCGAGACGTGACTGAGCAGGTCATGAAACAGACCCGGGGTGTGTTAAAGCATCAGAGCTGTTGAAGGTCGGGATGAAGTAGGAAGAGGTGTTTCTACTGCCATGAGAAGACAATGAGCAACTCAAGAGGAGAGAAGAGAAGAGAAGAGAAGAGAAGAGAAGAGAAGAGAAGAGAAGAGAAGAGAAGAGAAGCAACTCAAACTTCAGGTAAATGCAGAGCACCAAATTGAAACATCTGGATTACATCTAGTAATCCTCATTTCTAATCCTCATTTCTAATTCATGTTGCAATTTGATTCTTCTTCTTGATCTTCTTGTTGTTTTTTTGCTTTTCCATCTACAACTTCTTATTGTTCTTCTTCTTCATCATCTTCTTCTATTACTTATTATTATTATTATTATTATTATTATTATTATTATTATTATTATTATTATTATTATTAATAATAACACATTCTATATATATCACTCTACTTTTAACACAGCAGGCTTTCAAACTTTTTTGCTTGCTTTTATGTAAAATATCTCAGTTCTATTGACTTGACTGCAGATCGATTTCTTTCACGTGATTTCGGTGCGTACAATAAAATCTTTCTCATCTACTGGATGGTTTTGGTTTTTGCACCAACCAAAACACATCAGTTCCATGTTATAGTTTATTAGCATTTATACAAGAGTTGTTTTTTTAAGTCTGAGGTCTCAGTATAATATAAGATTTATTCTAATGTAAAATTTGATATTATAATACCTTTGATTGCTGTAGGTTGGGATTTTCTATCTATCTATCTATCTATCTATCTATCTATCTATCTATCTATCTATCTATCTATCTATCTATCTATCTATCTATCTATCTATCTATCTATCTATCTATCTATCTATCTATCTATCTATCCACACACCTATAAGAAAACCATTTTGTGGACCACTGATTAAATTTAATTGGCTTTGAGAGTATTTTTTACATAAGTATCACACAATGCATATTTCAAGTTAAAAATACATACTAAAGATTTTTTTTTGTTTGTTTTTTTGTTTTTGTGTACCACTGATCGTTCCTCACCCCAACCACAATAAAAAGTATGATCAAGTGTCTGGTTTTGAGAGTAAGTATTGTCTAGTGTCTAGTTTTTAGATATTTAATTAGATTTGAACAAACTATCTACTGTCATTATTCTTCATCTTTCAACTCATTGGAATTAGGAGCATGTTGCAAATTGAAATGAAATGAAACCACATATTTTGCCTTCCCTCTTCTCTTCTCCTTTACTTAGCTTTCCTATAATAAAGTGGATAAATCGAACGTATTAAAAATGTTCCTTAAAGGTTCAGTGTAAAACCGAAGAAGCAGGCTTTCCAATGAGGGACGTCCCAAGAAGAACACCTCTAGACATCTAGAACTATTAAGCGAATCATTAACAATCTGAAGGTCACCCAAGGAACATTAAGACATGCAGCGAAAGTGCACCTTTCCAATAGGACGGCTTTGAATTGACATTTTCTCAAATTTCCTGTAGCGCCTTTTTACCCCCCCATGGCTACAGTTCAAAATTCCGCATTGTCGAGTTTGTATGCAAGTGTCATTGTGTTGGCAGCGCATGCCACGCCTTATCCAAAAACAACATTTCTCCACCAGGACTTGATTGGAACCATCTAGCAAGCATTCGAAACACATTTGAAAAGTGCACCACTCGGGTGGGATGAGTTACAGCGATGCGATGTAGACAGTTGAGGAGTGCGGCAGGTTTGTAAAGCAGAACGAGGAAAGGGCAGATTTGTATCTAGTGCACTTGATTTTCCTCGGTGTATAACAAAAGGTCAGAAGGTCTTATCTGCAATGCTGGGCAGCCCTCTACTCTCCGAATATCTAAACCGTGTTGAAAAAAATCTTTGAAGTGTAGCTGATCTGAGAACGAAAGAAGTGTTAAGTGAATTGGAAATACTGTCTCCTGTTTCTTTCCGTAGTTTAACTCCTTTTCAGAAGTTCAATGCTCTAAAACTCATGCACCTTTCCCCATAGACTGTCTATTAGAGACACACGATGACATGATGGTATTACATAAATGAGGCTTCTCTGAAATGATGATAATAAAGGTACACTTGTGTAGCGAATGAGCCAAAATAGCTTTGAAAAACAGCTACTATCTAATGAATATACAGTATAAAAAATTCTGTTAATGGAAAAAAAAATGCTTCAACATGGCATTGGTCCTGCCAGAACTACACATTCTGTGTGGATTTCATGCAGATTGAAAGCCAGGAAGAGATTAGGACCCAAAGACTTAATACTCTAATGAGCTCGCCATTAGCTTACATCAGCTCTGTGAGCATCTTTATGAAATGATGTGCGATTCATGCTGATCATACTGAAAATCAGGAAAGTTATTTGGATGCTGAGTACTCAGATTTTCCCTCGGAATGAAGTGCACAGAGCTCCTACGCGTTTTCTTGATTTCTGGCACTAAATATACGGATTAGCCACTGCTGGTACAGAGGAAGGATGCTGTCTGGGCTGAGGATTGTGTATAGCGGGGTAACAGTAGGCTAATGGAACAGTGCGAGGCATTGTTCTGATGGCAGGCAGAGCTATGGCTCTATTGGTGGTGGGTCTGGAGTACAAAGAGGACACAGTACAAAGCAGCCTCATTCCGACCTCAACATCGCAGCCCACGTGTTCTGCCTCAGCTTTAAGGTGGGAAATGGTTTCGGAAGTGTTTCTTTGTAGCTACTGTGTTGGCCTTGATGCCTCTTGTGCCAGTTCAGCACATACAGTAGCCCATTGTTAAAATCAGACAGCCAAGGAGAGAGATATACTGAGTCCCTTTCACGTGTCCACCATCATCCCAATCTTCTAACATCTACTTATTACCTTGCATCAATACTGTAATTACGAGTCTCATTAATTGCAAGGCACCGTGCGAGCTCGAGCTCATTTATCCATCCTGCTGTCAAGCTGATAATAAAAAGCTTTTGAAAAGGAATGAGATAAAAGCATTAATGGGTGGCGTAACTTTCTTTTTAACCCAACCGAAGGTGAACTGAAATACAACTTCCATTATACGCGTTTGAAATATACGCAATTTGAATCCATTCTCCTTTCATATTGGTTAAAACTAAAAACGTCTGGCTTTTGCGGTTCACTTCTTCACTATTTTTTCTCACTTAGATACATAATCACGTCTTTCACATTCTCCTTTCTGGCCCGCAATGTCAAAGCTGTGCAGAACAGCACATCCATATCCACGCTCTCTAATTTCCCCGCTATCTGATCAAGCCCAGGCCGGATTTCGCTGTTTTTGTCGGCACACAAGTTTTTTTCCCCCTATCGACTC
The DNA here is from genome assembly GCF_946808225.1 of Silurus aristotelis. Lineage (NCBI taxonomy): Eukaryota > Metazoa > Chordata > Actinopteri > Siluriformes > Siluridae > Silurus > Silurus aristotelis. The sequence continues at coordinate 16,570,367 of NC_139594.1, forward strand.
CTCTTACTGTTCACCCCAATGTCCTTGGGCTGCCTGGTGTCACATAGTTCTCGCTCTCAACCGCCTTCGGAAGTCGCTTGAACCCATTAACACTCAGGGCACAACGAGGTCTCAGCAATTATGGCTTTCAGAACAGGAAGCAGGTTATATGTATTATAGAGTAGCATATAAAGACTTAGTATTGTTTATAAAGAGATAAAGATGATCAGATACTTTTGAGTAAAAATAATCAGCTTAAACAAGATCTTCTTGAAGTCATTTGAATCTTTGAAACGTTAGTTAAGCAATCTTCTTTTGGAATTTAAATTCCTGAGGTAAAAATGGAAGAAAAAATATATATATCCGGCACTAAGAGCGACCGATTTCTCAGGCATAAAGCTCTCAAGAGATTTTTTGTCTTTTTGCAAGAAGGTGACTTCAAATGTCATTAACCTCACTTTCAGGTAATTTAGGCCATGATGGTGGGGGTTTTTTCCCTTCTGGAGTGGGAAAGGAGCTGCCCGTGTCAGACTTAAAGTGAAATATTAGGGCTATTTTAAGTGTGTTTGATGAATGTGGAGTCCAAGGCTTGTCTGTTTTTTTCTTCTTTCTTTCCCTCTCTCTTAGGGAGTATTGAAGCTGAAGGTGACCTGTGGCTGGGCCAGGGGCTGCAACACAGGACATGGGAGCTGCCTCTCACTCCTGCTCGTGTCTTGTGTTGCAGCCAGTGGAACTGCTGCGCTGTGCACATCAGAAGGACGTCCTCCTCAGAGCAAGCTTCAGCAGTCTTTTTTGTTGCATAGTGTGTGCAGAAATATCGCACAATCCTGAATAAACATTCATAAACATTTTGCTGGGTGACAGTAAATCCGTTCGGGTTTGAAATGGGACAATTTGCTCATCTAAGCAGAGGCAAATATCACTGCAGAGCAAGTGACAAGGTCAACAATATCGCACCTGGATCTGTGTGTGTGTGTGTGTGTGTGTGTGTGATTTTGTGTGTGATTTTGTGCGTGTGTTTAAAGTCTGCTTCTGCATTAACGGTGCATAATCTTCTTCAAGGTTAGGGGTTGAATAACACAGATGGAGAAACACAAGACTGCATTTTCTGCATGTTGCTGCTCTTCCTATTCATAGGCTGAGTAAACGGACACAAGGTCAGAGTCATCATTTAAACTCGTGGGAGAAAAAAAAAAACCCAAGAAAAACAAAGCAGAGTTTCACTCGGTTGGAATTTAGCCAATAGTAAATTAAAAAGAAGGAATTTGAATCATAGCTTTAAAAGCTCTCTCACTGGGTTCTGAATACATCACAATATATTTTGTATAGAGGGAGGTGGTAGCCTAGTGGTTAAGGCATTGGAATTTGGATCGAAGGTCATTAGTTCAAATCCCAGCCACACTAAGCTGCCACTCCTGGGGCCCCTGAGCAAGGCCCTTAACCCCAGAGCTGCTCAGTTGAATGATTTCGATCAAATGTACGTCAATAGATAAGGGCGTCTTCAAAATGTTATTCATTGTCAATGAAACTAGCAAATTGTTTTTCAACCAATGCCAAAATTGAAATATGGATATTGTATTCATACAGAGGATGAGGCTCTATTTACATTTAAACACAGTTACGTGAAGGATGTGAACATATGTACTGACATCTGTTCCGTAACAATTCATTAAGCTCTTGATCAGTCATTTACCATTGCATTCTTTCATGTGTCCCTAAAAAAATGTTTTTTTATGATCAGCGATCGTGAAAATGACCCCTCTGTGCTCGTCAAGGTCATTCAAAGATTCAAAAGCCTGCTCATTCAGCATTTCCTTGGAGGATAACGAAAGGTGAATAAGAGTGCGATTTATTAGAGAGATTTAAACAGTCTTTAAGCAAGACAATTAACCTTCATCTGCTCAAGCGTACCGCTTCAGATAAAAAAGCATCTGCCAAATGAGACAATGTAAATGGTCCGTGGTGTTCAGGCAAATCCAGCAGCTGCACTTATACCTATACAGCGCAGTAATTAAATAAAGTCACATAACTGTGATTTGGGGGTCAGCGGGACTTTGAACTTGGGTTTGACGACATTGTGGCTGAGGTCCAGTGCAAGCACCGAGGCATGGCAGGGGAAGGACACAGACAGATGTAGTTTCATCCGTTCCCCTGCAAGCCAAGCTGGAGTGGCAGCCAGAGTTTGATAAGGTGCACATCACCATCTGTTCTTCTCTGTGGGCTACGAGAAAGGAAAAAATAAATGCAAAATGATTGAAGATCCAGTATGAAGATTTTACACATTATACTCACTGACTGCAAACTGGACAAGGTGTACAATGCAATAAAGAGAATGCAGAAAAGCAATGTGCAACATCCGGAGATTGAATTTCAGAGGCTTGACACAATGTGTGGACCTGCACTACTGTACTATTTTGACTCACACTTTCAGGGGTAAAGAGGACCATCCTTGAGTAAAAGTATAGATACTTTACTCCAAATCATAATGTCTTAAAGTTTAAGATCACAGATTCCAATACGACTTCAGTAAAAGTCTTCCAGTATCTGATTTAAACAATACAGTGGAACCTCAATACTCGCAACCTTGACACTCACTTTTCATTTGAAACCGGACTGAAAACAGAGTTTGTACTAATAAATTACATACAAATGTTCGAAAAACGATTTTATTATTGTAGTATTCATTTAAAGTAGTAAATAAAACATTTATGGAAAGTAATTCACAATTTTTGTTGAGTGTACAGTACATGTACAATTCCCCTTGAAGAAGGAACTATCAAAAAGTCAAAACCTCACAATTTTTTGTTACTCGCGAGGGGTCATAGAAGGTAACCCCCGCGAGTATCGAAGCTGCACTGTATTAAGAGTTTGACTCACACTGAATGTAGGCTCAAAGATGCACTAGTCTTCTACACGTGAGTTTGCATAACGAAAAAGTTTCGTAGTTTTATTTCCTAAAATACAAATCAAATTGTACACATCAAATGCATTAACATTACAAGATCAACACAAAAGCCTCTTAAAAATGACATTAAATCAAAGATCAAAGAAGTCAGTCAAAAAAAGACAAAGTAGTAAAGCTTTTTTTTTAAAAAGGGATCTTCAATTAATCAATAAAATTACAGATTCGTGTCACACAAAAGAAGAACCACAAGCATTCAACGGACAAATATAGTAAATAAAGTAAAAGCCAAATATTCAGAGCTGACTGTGGTTTGATGCAGCTGTTAGTCTTAGAGATCGGCAATATTTTTATTCAACTTTTAAAAAAAAGGTGGTTCTTAAAGTTTTTGAAATTGATTTAAGCTCTTTTTGGACTGAAAATGAGCCAGTGGCTCTAAAAAAAGGGGAAGCAGATGCAGGTTAGAACGTGTAAATAGCATATTAAACAGAGGTGCAAAATGTAATTGGTAACGATGATCGTAAATTCAAATATAGTGGCGTAAAAGGTGCATACTGTATATTGAATCATAAATGTATTTGAGTAGAGATTCAAAGTTGCCTATATCTTTGATACTTAGTACAGTAACATAAGTACATTTATTGAAATACTTACACCACTGGATGTAGCACCATCTCACTTTAAACGAATAAATGTGTAAACGATCTGTCCAGACCAGAGGTGTAACACCATCCCAAATATCCCTATCTGTTAAATGTGTCCCAATCAATTGCATCTGTATCTGCATTCAGATATAAAGAATAAGTGGGTGTGGTCTAAATCTGGTCTAAAGCTTTTTCTTCTTCTTCTTATAAATATTATTATTATTATTATTATTATTATTATTATTATTATTATTATTATTATTATTATTATTATTATTATTATTTCTTCTTTTATTTCACACACCTTTACATTTGCACGCCTGCTCATGACCACAAGCGTCATATCTGAACGGATTTGCATTTGTTGCAATTATACATTGGTTATTAAAGATAAAATGATCTCTACAAACATATAGTAAATTAAATAGAAATGACAATAAGCTGTAGTTTAATGGATAAATTGAGACATGATGATTAGGATTAACCAAAACATATGCAGTATATTTATACTGCATATTGTATGGACAAAAGTTATTTGTGGACACTTGATCATTAGATTCATATGTGCCTCTTAAAAACCCTGTTACACATTTGCTGTTATAATAATCTCCACTATTCTGGGAAGATGTTCCACTAGATTTTGGAGTGTGCTTGTGGAGATTTGTGGAGATTCATTCAGCCACAATGGTGTTAGTGAAGTCAGGTACTTATTAAGGTAACGATGACATTCCTATTCATCCCATAAGTGTTCAATAGGGTTGAGTTCTGAGCTTTATAGCTGGACACTCAAGATATTTCAACTCTTAACCCATGTAAAGTATATTTTCATGAAGCTGGCTATGTGCCTATGGGCATTTTCATGCTGGAAAACATTTGGATCTCTTAGTTTAAAAGAAGGGAGATGTTCATGCTGCCACATGAGATATCTGACTTTATATCTGATCACTTCCTGCATGAAAATCTCTTGGTTGCATACAGCAGAATCTCAGTGCAGTATTCTTTTATAGCAATCTTATTTTTTTGTAAACAAACAAAGGAAAAAGAAATAGTGAACCTTTTTTTATATCTGCATTTGCATTTATTTAAACATCACTCATGCATTTTCTTTTCAGTTGTATTCTGTCATTGTGAGCTCATGATTGTGTCTTGTGGGTTACAAAACCCTATTTTGTCTATCCAAGATATATATATTTTTTTTTATAATTTTTTTTTTAAAGTACATTTTCTAAGGAAATCTTATTATAAGTGATACGAATGATTTGCTAGCTCAATAAGCAATTCTACTGCCATTATATCACGGGAGTCATTAATTCCATTAATTCACCAAATACGTCAGAACGTTTATCTGGGCAGGTTTTTTCATGCTTAATCTGAAGATGACGCAGACATGAAACAGAAAGAACACAAAACATTTCCTTGCCCGTGTCCTCAAGATTGATGCGTGAGATTCGTGAAGAACCAGCAGCCATGAAAACACCTCAGTAAGCACCCACACTGAAGCATTCGGTTGCGGCAACTATTTATAAATGTGCTGGGGAGACGAAGAACAATTCCTCCAGTGTTATCAGGAGAAAACAGCCAGAGACTCAAAGAAGCAAAGGAGTGAAGTCTCTTTCTTTCTTACACAGGAGCCTGAGCACAGAGTGCTGCAGGAGAATTGCAATGCTTTAATGTTGCTTAAATCCACAGATTTCTTTGCATAAAGTATGATATTTCAGAAAATGTAGATTAGAAGAGCTTTACTGTGTGTATATATATATATATATATATATATATATATATATATATATATATATATATATATATATATATATATATATATATATATATACATATATATATATATATATATATATATATATATATATATATATATATATATATACATATATATATATATATATATTATATATATATATATATATATATATATATATATATATATATGTATATATATATATATATATATATATATATATATATATATATATATATATATATATATATATATATATATATATATATATATATATATATATTTATATATACTGTATATATATATATATAAACAAATATAAACAGAATGTGTATGTACAAGTGTGCTTTATAGAATAAGATGTAGGGATGTGCTAAGATGTATGTAGTATCAAATATAAATAGTATTGTACATTGTACAAGAGCATTTTAATGTTCATGTTCAGTGTAATTATAGATAGTACCAAATAAAATGGTGTATCCCAGATGAGGATGGGTTCCCTCTTAAGTCTGGTTCCTCTCAAGGTTTTTTCCTTATGCCATCTCGGGGAGTTTTTCCTTGCCACAGTTGCCACCGGCTCGCTCATCAGGGACAAACTAACACTTATAAAGAACATCTTATACATTTTATATCCCCACATTATCTGTGTAAAGCTGCTTTGAGACAATGTTCATTGTTAAAAGCACTATACAAATAAAATTAATTAAATTGAACTGAATTGTATCATTACATATATAATGCATTATAATATTTTTTCTTTTTTGTTTTCACAATTAAATTTTTTCTTATAATCTCGACATAACAGATGTTTTCTCGTCATCACGACTTATTTTGTATACAACCCATTTTCTCACGTCGTAAATGTATCGCCAGGGAATCTCGCACCTTCTGTGTATATCATGTAGTACATGTTGGCATCTGAAATCTCTATCAAAGTTTCTATATTCATGTGGGCTTTATCTTTAGTTCGAGTGAGTCCCTGATTAAAACAAACACGAATGCTTCCTCTAGAAAATGATCTCATGCGAAGAAAAAGATTAAGTACTGATCACGATGTAACAGTTTTTTTTATTTCAAGGTCACAAAAAAAAAAAATCATGATAATGAGACAACAACTTTTGTTATGTCGAGAAATCTATGTGGCGATCACGAAAAATCAAGAAAGATAGGACTTCTGTAATGAATAGCTATGAATATTGGAAAAGATCCGTAAAAAATGGACATTCACTGGGTGGGTTTATATTGCGTAATTCACATCCTTACTTGTATGGATGTAGGTAAGGAGGCCTGGGGTGCAGTCTGTGTTCCAGGTTATCCCGAAGGTGTTCAATGGGATTAAGGTCAGATCTCTTTAATAAAACCCGTGTAAAGCATATCTTCATGGATCTGGCTTTGTGAAGGGAAAATCTAATGCTGTCAGGAAAACGATGCAAGGCTAAACTATACTGTCAGGAATGAGTGGTGACTGGAAGGACCCAAATGCAGGATGCAAGCAGAGTAAAAAAAAAAAATACAGTCTTTAGTGAAATACATGCAGGGGGGGAAAAACACACCACTAAGCAGACAGGACGGGTTGGGTGCCAGAGGAGGACACAGTGGGACTTGATGCGGACCGCCACTGGGTAGAATGCCTTGGAGGTTGGAGAAGGCCAGATGAATCGTGGGGCAAGCCTCCTAGCGGCTGCCCCCAGGGGCAGGTCTCTGGTTGCCGTGACCTCCCTCTGTGGGGCCTGAGACGGAGCGACACCCTCTGCAGAGACGTGCTCTGCAAAAAAAAGGACGTCAGCGAAACCCAGTGACCAGACGAACACCTTGGAGAAACCCAGGGGCAGAGCGATGTAGTCAACAAGGCTTGGGCATGCAATGGTGACCTCAAAGGGACTCTGGAGCAGAGCAGTGCCCTCTCTGCTGCGCTCTGCGAGGCTCGTGAATGAAGCACCATTTTTGTCGGTGCTCGGAAGCATAAAAACTAAATTGTCAGGGCTCAGGAGCAAAGTGGCTTTCTTGTTGAGGCTCAGGAGCAGTGAAAAGACCTTGTCAGGGCTTGGGAGCGTAGAAACAACTTTTTTGTTCCTCGGGATCGGATCAGTATCTGTGTAGGGGCTTGGAAGCGGAGCGACATCTTCAGCTGGGCTTGGGAGTGGAGCGACATTCTCAGCATGACAGGCAGTCTGGGAAACAATCTCTGATAGGCCATGCAATGTGCTTGGCCAAACGGAGAGACTGGGGGCAGTGCTTGGCAGGAAAGACAGGCAGAGCGGGTTGGGTGACTTCCCCTATGTGGATGCCTTGAGCATGAGCCATAACCCCAGCAGGGCCCTGGAGCTGGGATTGGCATGCCATAAATACTCCGTTGTCTGCTGCTGGCTAAGTTTCAAAATATCGATCTTCTTGGGTGTCTCCTTGAATTGCTAGTTTATGGTGGGGCAAGTCCAAAGCTTTGGTGCATCCGCGAATTCATTTTTGGGCCAGATTATTCTGTCAGGGACACAAAGCAAGGCCAGATTATCTCACCGACTTTGTGGGCCCTCAAAATTATTCTTGACACCCTGCCTGCTCTGGTTCCTGTTCCTTACTCCTGTTCTTGATCCTGATCATGACCACTGTTCTGCTCTGCTTCCCTAGTTTCTGGTTTGAACGCTGGACTGTTTTTGGTTTGTGTTTTTGCTCTTCTTTATTTTACTCAGTTTGCCGTGCCTGATAGTTGGACTGTTTTTTGTCTCACTCTCTGACAGTATAATCCAGCCCTGTCCCTGTCCGGGTTTCTTACAAATGTTGACACATTCAAAGACATTGTATACAATTGTGTGCTTCCAACTTAGTTGTAACAGGGAGGAACCACATATGGCTAAAAAAGTCAGGTGTCCTAATACTTTTTTTCATATAGTGTACGTATTGTATATTATTTTCAAGCACATTTTTTAAAAAACGATGCCACATGGAGAGCAATTTTTGGCAACCTAAAAACCTTTTTTTTTGATGATTCTTTAGACAAATGCATTTTATGTCATTATATATGAAACAATCAATTTCTGCTAAAATTGACCTTTCAAGTAATGAAGTGATAATGTCTTGTCTTTTTACATGATTATTATATAATTATTATTTGATCATAATATGATCAATAGTTCTGCAATGCAAAAACACCTTAGTATTTACTATAAAATGCAACTGGAGGCATTTTCAATGATTTTAGCTGTTGTTAAATGAATTTCGTATTGTTACTTAATGAATGTATCCAGGCTGAACATCCACCATATAGAAGACAAGCCTGCATTTGTGGTGTGTGAGAGCCAGGAAATGATTAAAAAAGACACACAATAAAAGAAATGGTTTTCAATGGGCTGAAAAATGGTGCGCAATTAGAAGAAAAAGTTTGAGCATGTCTTCAAATAGATTAAAACTAAATCAACGATCCTGTTTGGAAAATGTGAGAAGTAGAAAGTACAGATATTTGTGTAAAAAATTTAATGAATAAAAGTAAAAAGGTGTTCCAAAAAAAAATTGTGAAGTAAAGTACCAGAATTTTGATACCTGAATAATCTACTTTAGTACAGTAATGAAGTGTTTGTACTTTATTTCTTCCTGTCTCTGATCCCAGCCAAGTGCCGAAAGCAGATTTTTTCCTTTACCACAACTAAATGGAATTTAATTTCCTCATACCTATCGGTCTTATCAACCAACATTGTCGTTCCTGCTTCCTCAATACCATTCCTTCTTTTATTTGACTTTAAGATGCAGATAAAAGCCTCAGATTATTGCTTAGTCATTACACACAGTTGTGAAATATGCCATATGCTATGTTAGAGTCATGTTTGTAAGTGGTGGGGGAAAAAAAAAAAACGCAGGAAGAATGCAAGGCTCCTTGATTATGAATATTACCCGGGAAATAATTCACTTATCCCAATTCTCTTCTTAATAATTAAACGATTATATACAGCAGTGTAGATCAGATTTAGTATGTGTTACCTTTATTTCTACACAGATTTAATGGTTTATTATCACAATACTAACTGTCATGCAAAAGAGGATGGATTCTGTTTGCACTCAAGATTTCATTTTTTCATCTCAGGAATTTAGTTTTTGTGGTCAAGTCATGCCATAATAATAATAATAATAATAATAATAATAATAATAATAATAATAATAATAATAATAATAATAATAATAATAATAATAATAATAATAAATATTATTATTTTTATGATCCTCATACTCGAAAAGGGAAGGGTGTATATAGGATGAGGGTGTCCAGGACTATTTCCAAAATAACTCAATATTAACTCAGTGGTTAAGCTGCTGAAAGGTTGTACATTTGAATCCCACCACTAAGATGCTGCCACTGCTTGGCCCTTGAAAGAAAAGAAAAAGAACGGTGCTGTAAACAAGTCACATGTACTTTACAGCAGTGGTCCCCAACCCCTGGGCAACGGAACAGCACCGGGTTGTGGGTCAATTGGTACCGGGCCGCACAGAAAGAATACTACATAACTTTCATTATTTCCCTTTCATTTATTATCTGATTCTGAATGATGTTTTATTTTGGAAAATTCCCGGATTCTCTCCACCACATCTGTCTATGAGTCTCTCTTGATGCATGTCATGATGCCTCGGTCACATGTCTTACCTCCATCCACTACCTTTTTAAAGGGGCTGCTCCGGCCGCTAACACATAATATCGTCGTATCATTTTATTTTTCATTGTATTTATCCGCCACACCTTAAAGGCCGGTCTGTGAAAATATTGTCTGACATTAAACCGGTCCGTAGTGCACAAAAAGGTTGTGGCCCGCTGCTTTACAGCACAGTAAAATTCTTTATTTGCATATCCTAGTGATGTTAGGAGCTGTGGTCAGAGGGCAGGGAAGGCCTGAAGCAATGATGGTTTAAGGGCCTTGCTCAGGGGGCCCCAATAGTGGCAGCTTGGCCTTACCACCTTTGAACCCATCCGATTAACAACACCGAACCCTTATCGTTAAGTTACCATGTCCTCCTTGAGCAACTATATTATTTTCAAATACGTTTGAACATTTTTTAAATGTTTGGAACATAAATAAAGAATTATGTAGAGCCAAAAAAATTACTGTATTTGTTTTTGTTATTACATATACAAAGGCCATGTGACCTCCTAAGAATAAATGAATAAAATACATCAATGAATAAAATGTGTGTGTGTGTGTGTGTGTGTGTGTGTGTGTGTGTGTGTGTGTGTGTGTGTGTGGTTTCACGTAAAGATATTTTGATCCAATGTTTGAATAGGATTCAGAGCAGCATTTTATTAATACGTACTAATTATTTACTGGATTATTACCACTAGGTGACAGCAAACTCTTAATCTTCTGACCAAATTTATCCTCAATGGTCTGTGGGACCATTTCAATGGTCTGTAGTTTGTTTAAAGCAGAGAAATTTCTACATATAGTTTTATTTAAAAGTAAAAGCCTTGAAACACCACAAAATCACAATGGATCATGATTCGTTCAAAACGAGTATAGTATAATCATTTATATCAATTCTAAATATTCCACATATATCTATTATCAAGCAAAAACCTCATAAGAGCTTTAATACCGATCTAATAATGAATAATTTTTTCTTTTTCTTTTTTTAAAACAAAGAAAACATAAGAACTAACACAAAGGCTACAGAAGCCGGTTCGGTTTTTACACCAAAGAAAGGCAGTAATGTAAGACATGTGCCCTAAACACCTGGCTTTTAAAGGTTGCTGGAGATCTTATCATGGAAATAGAACTCTAGGGCTTGCAACAAGAATCCTGGAGGAGAAAAAGAAACGTCAGTCGGATTGAGTGAGGAGAAGAAAGAGAGGCAAAGATCAGCAAACTTGGGGAAATGCCAAGTGTCACAGGTGTCTGGCAAAGTCTGTGTTTGAATATTGCCACGCCCCATAGACACCAGACGTAATCCGGCATTAGCAGGACGTGTGGGGAAGGGCCGGTTTCTCCATTGGTAAACAGAGTAAGTGGAGAATAAAGGAAACCTGTCAGTTCATGTACAATACAATAGACTTTATTTTCACGCCTTCCCTTTTCCAAACGGTATAAAATCTGTAACTGTTGTTTATTAAAGACAGTGAAAAATAAAATAATGATTTGTTTTTATTTGTTTCCTCTTTGAGTGGACCGTCACTGCAAAATTTAGTCAAAAAAGATGATCCCTTTTATTATATGAAAGATTGTTTATAGCTTGATGGGAACTTCTCCAAGGTGAATCCTCCTCAAACCACAGGGCACAAGGGCTCACTGAAAAAAAAAAAAAAAAGATTTGCTATTACCTTCAGAGTCACTAGATCCCAAGCCAACCGGGAGATTTTCGAGCAAACTATTAGACAAACACATTAATCAACTGATTGAATATGAAATATTTATATAAATCTTCTGGAAAAACAATGTTCATTAATCGACTATGGTTCCAGAGACTTGTAGAAACTATGCAAAGGACAGTTAAAAGTCTTCTGGAAGCTCACAATGGCCAAACCCTGCTTGGGAATGGACTAAGAATCGGTTATATAAATGGATATAATTTACAGTTAATTAATTAATTATAATTATAAAATAGTGATTACAGATAGAATGTCTCACTTTTCCACGAGGATCAGTCAAATACACATTAATATATTGTGCATGTTATCTATTTTATAATATAATTTTATTTTAAATTTTATAATCAAGTCTGTAAATTATGTTTTATTTTAATAAGAATTTAATTTCAAATTTCAAACAGGATGACGTGTA
>NC_139594.1:16584899-16592399 GCF_946808225.1 Silurus aristotelis
GCCATCTCCATGAAGATATGTTTTACATGGGTTGGAAATGTGTGGAAGAGCTTGAATGGCCTGCAGTAGGGCTCTGACCTTGAGCACCTCACCTCCGTCTTGTTTTTTTTTTTTTTTTATCCTTCCTTCAATTCTATTCACACCAGTCATTTTTTCAACTGTTCATCTTCTACCTGGAGTTTATACCCATCAGTCATATTCAATACATCAAAAACCTCACTGAGATATAATTTATTAGAAATAAACAGACATTTGTAAACTAGTCAATCAGCTTCTGCCTTGAGTTTAATACATCAAAAACATGCTGTGATTCATTTATTTCATGTCACCTTATTCGAGCATTAAAGAAATGTGAAAGTACACTGTTATTACATACATGACGTGGACTAAGTATTGGGCCACCTGCCTCTTCCAGCCATATGTCGTTCTTTCCCTGACTGTTACCCCAAAGTGTATACAATACGTCTTTAGAGATGTATGAAATTTTCCCTTCATTTAACTAGAAGAACAAAACCTGCTCCATGAAGATATGCTTTACATCTGTGGAAGATTTTTGAATGGCCTGCTATAGATTTCCCCCTCAAGACCCTTGGGATGAATTGAAATGTTGACTGCCCCCCAGGCCTCTTCGCCTTACCCTACATCAGTGCTTGACTTGTTTTTTTGATCCTTCCTATACTTCTTCTAACATTTACACCATGTTGTCAACTGTTCAGCTTCTGCCTTGAGTTTATGCCCATCACTCATAGTCATACTAATGCTGGATCCAGGGATGTATTGATTGTATAATGAATTCCTTTATATCTTAAACAAGTGACTACAACATCCGTCCGTCCGTCCGTTCGTCCATCCATCCATCCATCCATCAATTTATCCTGGTCAGAGTTGCAGTGAATTCTAAACCTATCCCTGGAATACTGTTTGTAAACAGGGGGCAGAGGTGAAAGGAAACCCAGTCAGATCGTGTAAAACCTTATACTGAGCTCAGTCAAAGTGAGTTGTATGTGAGACGTATTGACTTTTTGTTTGAGTCTGGGGACGTCTTACGTCCTGTCTTACATCCTGTAAGAGGCTTTCAGATGCATTTGTGCCAGTCTAGCGTGTGTTTGTCCAGGAAATAGTGATCAGTCATCACTGTGGGTGAATTTCTCAGAATAAGTATTCGAATTTTAGAGTACTGATTAGCTCATTCGGTCATTAGCTACTTCTAGAAATATTTCTATAAGACGTTTTTCTTTTTGTCTCACTTCTTAAATATTTTTATTGATTTAAGCACAAAAGATTTATAATAGTCAGAAAGGAAAAAGACCTGCAAGGAATAAGATCTAAACCATTCAGTTATATAGTATATAAAGAATCTGGGTTATAAGAAAAAGGTCAACGACTAATCATTTTTCTATAACAGGATGTTGCTTATTATTCCTCGCGTACCACAGCGATTTGCCGACGTTAATGAACCCCACGTTAGTTTTGATCGTTTATACAGTAGTTACTTTGAATGCTGTGACCACAAGACCGACCACAAGATTTCTGTTATCACTTACGTTATAGCAATCCTGATCTTTCAAGACACTCTTGGACTTAATAAACTACACTCACGTTGCATAAGAAACCAGAAAACGCAAAGTCCTCTGCCCTGAAGACTCGCTCAGGGTGGAAAACGCCCTGATTACTGCAAACTCTATCCGCGATTGTTAAATAAACATCGAATTACAGGGAACCTTTATTGGATCAATGATTATGTTTGTATTAGTTAAATAACCACAATTTCCATGCTTTTTTTTGCTTGGAACATCCTTGTAAATGAGCTATTACTAGAGAAGTGCTGCTGTATTCGAACAAGAGCATTAATGCAAACGTGATCTGATTTACAGCTGGGACTAGAGTCAAGTCAAGTTTATTTGTATAGCGTTTTTCACAACAAAAATTGTCTCAAAGCAGCTTTTTAGAATTTAACAGTCATCGTGAATGATGTGTATTTATCCCTGATGAGCAGCCATGGCGACTGTGGCAAGGAAAAACTCCCTTAGATGTTATGAGAAAGAAACCTTGAGAGGAACCAGACTCAAAAGAGGAACCCATCCTCATTTGGGTGATATCAAGAGTGTGAATATAGTCTTTAAACAATACAGATCACTGGAGAGTGAGAACTAACATAAGCACTAGAGTGTAAGATTATGAGTAATGTCCTTTCTACAGTCTTTTACAGTCATTTCTGGATCTAAAACTAGAAGCTACTAAACAACTCATAAAATAGCTCAACATTTGTGATCATCACAGATCCAACACCAGCTTCTCCATGCCAGAGCCTTTAAACACTCAAGGAGGTCCAGTGTCTAAACTCTACATGAAGTGGAATCCAATTGGCACTGGTATGTCTCTAGATGGTACGGGATGTTTGCGGGGTCTGCATCTACTTCTTTTAAAGTCCACAATCTTCATAAGGTGCGACGTGACTGGAGCTGAAGCAACCTCAGGATGCCTCGGGATGGGTAGAGAAAGAAGAAGAAGTTGCTGAAATATAATAAAAAACAGACATTTTATGCCAACTTGTTTGTCCAGGACTGGAAATGAATGAATCGGACGCTGTTGAAGATTTTTCATTTACACTAAACCATCCTGGTGTCCTGTTAAACTAAAGAATGGGGCCACCTAACTTTTCCAGCCATATGTGGTTCTTTTCCAAACTGTTACCACAAACTTCGAAGCACACAATTGTAGACGATGTATTTGGATGTGGTGGCATGAAATTGTCCCTTGAACTAAGAGACCCAAAATTGTTCCAGCATGACAATGCCCGTGTGCACAAACCCAGTTTAAAGAAGATATTGTTTACATGGGTTAGAAACGAAGAAACTTGAGTGGCCTTCAGGGGCCTGAATGTGAACGCTTGCTGCACCCCAGGACTCTTTACCTCACCTACATCAGTACCTGACTTTACTAACACCCTTGTGGCTGAATGCAATCTCAACAAATCTCCACAAACACACTCCAAAAATCTAGTGGAACATCTTCCCAGAAGAGTGGGGGTTATACAGCAATATAATAAAGTTATATAAGAAAAGTGGATTGCTGTGCTCATGTGACCTAGTTCTTCTAGGAAACTGCAAAAAATCACACGCTTTTGTTACACCCATGAACTTGAATTGGCTTAAAAGCGATTTGACAGTTAATCTTTTCCGTTTTGTGGCTATGTATAGTATAGATTAACATTAACGAAACAAGTACCACCCATTTTCTTTTCATATTATCTGGTTTCAAATCTAGTTTGTGAGTTGCACATGAGAGTAGCAATATTGTATGTCAAGTCAAGTTTATTTCTATAGCGCTTTTCACAACAGAAATTGTCTCAAAGCAGCTTTACAGAATGTAACAGTTAAGGTGAATGATGTGTATTTATCCCTGATGAGCAGCCATGGCGACTGTGGCAAAGAAAAACTTCCTTAGACTTTATGAGAAAGAAACCTTGAGAGGAACCAGACTCAAAAGGGGAACCCATCCTCATTTGAGTGACATCAAGAGTGGGATTATAAATCTTAAAACAATACAGAAAACTGGAGAGTGAAAACTAACATGAGCACTGGAGTGTAAGATTATAAGTAATGATCTTTCTTCAGTTTTATACGGTAATTTGAGCTTATGGAACCAGGAGCTACTGAGCAACTCATAGAATAGCTCAACATTTGTGATTATCACAGATCCAACACCAGCTTCTCCATGCCAGAGCCTTTAAACACTCATAGAGGTCCAATGCTCAAACTCCACATGAAGTGGGATCCAAATGGCGCTGGTACATCTCTAGATGGTTCCGGATGTTTGCGGGGTCATGGGAGCCAAACCTTTCAGTGTTTTATAAGTAAGTAACAGTAGTTAGTAGTCGATTCGAAACTGAACAGGTAGCCAGTGTAGGGATGATAAGATTGGGGTTATATGGTGATAATTTTTCGACCTTGTGAGATCTCTGGCTGCTGCATTCTGGACTGTAGCTTGTTTATAATAATGCAGGACAACCACCTTGTAATGCATTATAATAGTCCAGTCTGGAGGTCATAAACGCATGGACGAGCTTCTCTGCATCAAATATAGACGACATGTTTCTTAGCTTAGCAATATTTCTAAGGTGGAAGGTTGTTTCTGTAATATGGTTGATATGATATTCGAAAGACAAGTTGCTGTTTAAAATAACTCCCAGGTCTTTTACTGTTGAACTAGTAGTTACAGAACATCCTTCTAAATGCAGGTTGAAATGCTGGAGCTTCTGTTTACTGTTTTTTCGGCCGATTAGCAAAATCCCGTCTTATCAGAATTTAATAATCGAAAGTTATGAGTCATCCAATCTTTTAATTCTTTGACACACTCAGTTATCCAAGCCAATGAAGCTGTATCGTCTGGTTTTGATGAGACATATAGTTGGGTATCATCAGCATAACAGTGGAAGCTAATCCCATGCTTTCTAATAATATTTCCCAAGGTAAGCATGTATATTGTGAAAAGCAGGGGTCCTAGATCTAAACCTTGTGGCACCCCATAATGTACTTGCATTAACCTGGATAGCTCCCCATTTAAGTCTACAAAATGGTAACAATCAGACAGGTAGGATTTAAACCAGCCTATTGCCTGTCCCTGAATGCCGATGTAATTTTGTAAGTGATATAGGAGAAGATCATGATCTATAGTGTTGAATGCAGCACTAAGATCTAGCAAAACTAACAGAGAGTTGTAGCCTTGGTCTGAAGCTACAGGTTATTAGTGATTTTAACTAAAACAGTTTCTGTGCTATGATGTGGCCTAAAACCTGACTGAAACTCTTCAAAGATATTGTTCTCTTGTAAGTAGGAACATAACTGGGCAGTGACAATCTTTTCTAAAATCTTAGACATAAATGGGAGATTTGAAATGGGTCTGTAATTTGATAGTGTGTTTGGATCCAAATTAGGTTTCTTAATGAGGCTTAATAACTGCTAACTTGATGTGTATAAAGCATATTATTTATTCGGTTAATTTCCAGTTGTACAGGGGCGTTAAGTGAATTTTATCTTGTAGGAATTCCAAAAGGATAAAACAGCACTTTTTGACTAACACAGGACTATGATAGACAAAGATTATTTTTATTTGTTACATGTTCATTACAGCACAGTGAAATTTTTTCTTCGCATATCCCTGGGGTTAGAGCACAGGGTCAGCCATGATACAGCAACCCTGGAGTAGAGAGGACTAAGGGCATTGCTCAAAGGCCTCAAGAGTGGCCGCTTACACTCTGTACACTACACTTGCTTTGATTGGCGCTTTGTGGTATCTACTTATCACCAACATACAGTTCAGCGTCAGTTCAACAGCAAGCAGAACATTTTGAGAAGAATTTTTAGGCTTTAAAAAGTCTTAAATTTGCTGTTCTTAAATAATTTTAAATAGGTCTTAATTTTGCGATGTCCTTGTATCATTGAAATGCTCCAGCAGCACTTTAGAGTGTTCTTCTTTGTAGTTTCCGTGGTGATGCAGTTCTTTCTTTTGATAGTTCAAATATAATTCGCTGTAATAACGACTACAAACGAGACCAACATGCAGAAGCCAATCAGCTTTCTTTTATTGGAGCGAATCTCTCTTTGATTGTAACACAGACGTAAAAGAGATTCTATTTTTCAGCTATAGGGAAGAGCAAGTTTAGCGACATATGGCTTGAAAAAAAATTATTTATGGTTTCAAAAGGGTCTTAAAATGCTATAAATTTGACTTGAAGGTGAAACCTGCAGAAAACCTGCAAAGTTGATTAAACAAGAATCTTGTGAAAAATGCAAATAGAAACATTATAGCCATAATAATTCATAGCACTTTGGATACTTAAGTACATTTGAAAGCAAATACTTTTGTAATTTTACTCAAGTGAAAGTTAAAAACTTTTTCTGAGGTAAAATTTTACAGAGCGTATCTCTACTTTAACTCGAGTACATGGTTTGTGTTCTTCATTCACCAATATCTTTTAGTGGCATGCAGTATACAGCCAAACTGAGTTAGCGTATTGGGACTTGTCAGCAAGTAAGACACAATTTGTCTGATTAGACTTGGCTTCGTCCAGTAAAAAATGTAGCACAGCACTGAAAATGAGAACCCTGAATTCTGCTTTCTCTGAGGGAAAAAATCTTCAGTGCTACAGCCTGGAATGCCCAGGTCAAATGTGTTTCTGGGTCATTTTATTCAGCATTATTATAGCTCACTTTACAACAGACAAGCAACACAATGATGACCCTATTAGCGATCTGTCAATCTACAAGTGGTGAGACTTGAGTGGTATTTTCTTTGCTTGTGCCGTCTATCATTTTTCCCACAGACACAACATCCACCTTTAAAGAAATAGTCACTGAATTGATGCAAACATATTTCGTCCAGATTGCCATCTCAAGTTGCCTCATTTCTTCTGCTTTTTTTCACTTCACGAATGCTTCAATAGTCAGTGTATTGCATCAGCTTGTGATTTAGCAGATGTGGTTCAAGAGTAGAGCAGGCAGAGATTGAAGGATGGCATAGCATTGAATGTCTGCCAGTTCTGCTGTTCGTTCAATTCCACATCCCTTCCTGCTGAAAAATTAATGCCTGACAATTAAGCGATTACACGGACGGCCTCTGACGCCGGCCATGCATTTGGTTCTGACACAACGCCATTACCAGTTCTGCCAGGTGTCACAGTCACAGCTTGCTGATTGCAAGGTCTATTTAGCAACTGTCAGAATAGTTCCCTGTGTATCTCATTATGGTGGAGATGACTTGGCTAACATGTGTGCGGCCTAATCATCGAAGCATTGTTAAATCTTCGCTCAGACAAGACCTTGAATGTCAGGGAAACGTAGATTCTGAGAAATCTGACTTCACTTGCTTGTGGTTTAAGACCAGAGCTTTCTAATGTGAAGAATTTGATGCCAGATTGAAAAATATGGTAAAAAAAAAAACAACAATATTTATGTAAGGAAACTTAGTAGTAGTTATCAAAGCTTAGGGCTGAGTATTGAGAAGCGTTTGGTGATTCGATACATATAACAATACAGGGGTTGCGATTCTGTATGTGGCGATACTGTAAGCAAGGCAATATATTGGGATATTTCTTATTTTAGGAGTAGGATGTAATTTTTGGAAATCTGTCATTAAGAACACACCCATATGCAAACCTAAGCAAAAATAATAATTTAACCAGAACACAGTGGATCTACATTTGCATTAATTACATCTAAAATGACACTGCTAACCCGAGCCTATTAAACCTAACCATACCATGAAACCTATGCCAGTCTTACCCGTATCACACCTCAATGGCAATACTTGAACACAACAAGTAACATTGTAACTAACATTCTAATTTATTGAAATAATTATTTTAAACATTTGCACGTCGTTAAAGACATGATGAAGATGATTGTATTATATTATTAGTATTAGCATTAGGCTAGTAGTAGAAGCATGCTCTGAGTGCTTTACATCCCTAATTGTTACAAGTGCGAGCCATTGCAAGTA
>NC_139594.1:16594899-16679899 GCF_946808225.1 Silurus aristotelis
CATTTTAAATATCACCAGGTTAGAATAATCCTCATTTTTATTTAGATATAGCTTATAGTTTTGCGATATTAGGAATTATTAAATACTGACAATAATGGTTGTTGTTTTTATTAACGTAGCTTATTATTATAAACATTTGTGAACATTAACAGTTCAACCTTGACACTACTACACTTTCAATTATATTTAATAAATGAAGTGATCGATTAGATTGGCACAAATTAAATTGGTTAAATAAAATTGAACAAATAAAAAAAAGTTATTAAATATTTTACATTTGTTAGACCCCATTTGGATAAAAGAGGTGTAGATAAGAGTGTGTGTGTGTGTGTGTGTGTGTGTGTGTGTGTGTGTGTTCTGGTACAGAGTGAATAACCGCAGTGACACTGCGCTAACTCTAGTTTCTTTTTTTATACCTCTGGCATTATTATGTATGTTTTTATAATTATTTTATTTTTATTTCTATTTTAAAAAATATTATAAAAACATACATAACAGTGCTGTATTAATAATAAAAAAATACAGTCACACTCAAAACATCAAGTATGAGGCGGAGACTAAACAAACTTGTGGTCCGCTACATAATGTGTTAGTGAGGGAGCTCAGATTGTAACTATGTTCTGCATGTAAAAAGGACTGTGTTGAGTACTCATGTGCACCCAACCGAGAACCCTGAACAGAAATGTGTATACAATATACACTGTATTGCCAATAGTATTGGGTCACCTGGTCATAGGTATGGTATGTGATTTTTGAGCATTGCATTCCACATTTAGTCCCAATTTGCTCTTATAATTCCCTTCACTCTTCTGGGAAGATGTACCACTAGATTTTGGAGTGTGCTTATGGACACTTGTGTTCATCAGCCACAAGGGTGTTACAAAAGGCAGGCACTGATGTAGGTGAGGAGACCTGGGATGCAGTCAGTGTTCACATTTATCCCAAAAGTGTTCAGTAGGGATGAGATCAGAGCTCTACTATTGCTTTTCACTAATTTCTACAGAATCTGCAGCATTTCCACAACAAAATATTTTCCCATTTACGACTCATAATGGAAGTTTCGTAGCATTTGTTATACATAAAAAATAAATCCCAAACAGCTGTTACATACAAACAATAAGGATCTTAGAAAAAACTTTTCTCTACATGTGTATAGTTTAATTAAACTGTGAACACCAAATCATTGCAGTAAAATTTAATTCTAGTTACATACACAGTTATTAAAATGATGTTTATATACAGACATGTTTGCTATTGATCTCTCTTGCCCCTGGTCTTGGCACGTAAACATTATTTTAAATCAAATTCAGTTTTATTTCTATAGCGCTTTTACCAATGGAAATTGTCTCGAAGCAGCTTTACAGAAATTAAGAATTATAAAACTGAATTTACTTAGCTTTAAATATTTTTATTTATTCCCGATGAGCTGCCTGGGGCAAATGTGGCAAAGAAAAAAAAACCTTAGATGGTGTGAGGAAGAAACCTTGAGAGGAACCAGACACAAAATGGGAACCCATCCTTATCTCTGTGATATCAAGAGTCTGATCATAAATCATAGAAACGTTACAAACACCGGAGAGTGAGAAATTTTTATAAACGCCGAATTGTGTGATTATGAGTAATGACCTTTCCACAGTCTTTTACACTCAGTTGGAGTTTTGGAACCAAGAGCTTTTGAGCAACTCGTAAATTAGCTTTAAATCTCCAATGATAGAGAAACAGCAAAAGTAAGATGTTATTTTGAGTCTTTAGTTTGTATGCAGTCTTACGAGGTTGTTCTGTTCTCAAAATCCAAGGCCAAGCTCAAAATCTCTGGATGACTCTGGATGGGGAGGGAGAGAGAAGCAGTGGAGAAGAATCAGCATAGCTGCTTTTCATAATATTAACAAGCACACGATGATAAAGTGCATTTGATCAGATGTACTAGAGCACAAGGTTATGAGGTGTTATTCTTTACAATATGCATTAAAGATCAACGCTCGTATCTTGACAGGTGTAAAAGCAAGACGTACGACATCCGTCACATTCCAACCACATCTGTGATCATCGCCTTCTATAACGAGGCCTGGTCCACCCTCCTGAGAACCATCCATAGTGTCCTGGAGACCACGCCAGCTGTCCTGCTGAAAGAAGTCATCCTGGTTGATGACTTGAGCGATCGAGGTAAGATGGAAAGATTGCATTTGTGGAGGAGAAAGAGAGAGAGAGAGAGAGAGAGAGAGAGAGAGAGAGAGAGAGACAGACTATAGTCACAGTCTAGGGATTGCATAAATGTTAGTTCATTTTGGGTTGGATTTGGTTTTGCCATTTCAGACATTACACAACTTCCTGTTACTTAAATCTAGACTGTCTTGCTTATTCCACTAAGCTTTCCTGTTTGCCATAGATACAAATGCCAACTTGCATCCTATGCACACTTTTTTAAATCGATGCATTACATCACTTTTATGTCTATAAGGGGTGTATTATATATATATATATATATATATATATATATATATATATATATATATATATATATATATATATATATATATATATATATATATATATATATACACCCCTTATATTTCAGCAGTCATTTTAGTATAATCTTTATACTATATATCTTTAAGAGAATAGAATATAAATGAAACTTGGATATATTTTAGAGTAGTCAATGTTCAGATTGTATGACAGTACAGATTTACTGTCCTCTGAAAATAACTCTACAGCAATTATTGTCAAAACAGCTGGCAACAAAAGTGAGTGCACCCTAAGTGATGACAGCTGTAGGTCGTGTACCCAGGCAAAGCCACACGTCCTATTCATCATGTTCATGTTTTTGTCTGCTTGACAGGACCATAGAAATGTGTGTATCTTGTATTAGAGCAGTTAAAATGTGGTACTTTGAGTCCAATGAGTCCTCGTGCTGTGCGTCAGGTTTAGAAACAGACTTTTCAGAAAAACAGAAAAAACAGACGCAAGGTCCGCTTGTCAGTGCAGAGACCGTACGCCATACACTGCAGCAAGTCGGTTTGCATGACTGTTGTCCCAAAAGGAGCCTCTTCTGAAGCTGCTTACAAGAAATTCCGCAAACACTTTGCTAAAGAACAACCTGTCCAAAAGCATGAATTATTGGAAGCATATCCTGTGGTCTGATGAGACTATGATAAGCTTGTTTGGCTCTGACGGTGTCCAGCATGTGTGGTGACGCCCTGGTGAGGAGTACCAAAAAAAATTGTGTCTTGCCTACAGTCAAGCATGGTGGTGGTAGCATCATGGTCTGGGGCTGCATGAGTGCTTCTGGTATTGGGGAGCTGCGGTTCATTGAGGAAAACATGGATTCCCACATGTACTGTGACATTCTGAAGCAGAACATGATGCCCTCTCTTCAGGAACTTGGCCGAACGGCAGTTTTCCAACATAATAATGACGACCCCAAACACACCGCTAAGATGACAACTGCCTTGCTGAGGAAGCTGAAGGTGAAGCTGATGAAGTGGTGTATTTCTCCAGACCTGAACCCTATTGTGCACCTGTGGAGATCCTCAAGCAGAAGGTGGAGAAGCGTCATGTGTGTAACATCCAGCAGCTTCATGATGTCATTATGGAGGAGTGGAAGAGATCCCAGCAACAACCTGTGCATCTGGTGAATTCCATACCCAGGAGTAGTCAACAATAACAATGGTGCTCACACAAAATACTGACACTTTAAACACAGTTTTGACATCTTCACTCAGGGTGTACTCACTTTTGTTGACAGTTATTGCGACAATAATGGCTGTATGTTGAGTTATTTTGAGAGGACAGTAAATCTTTACTGCCATACAAACTACACATTGACTATAAAATATATCCAATTTTCTTTTCTATAGTATTGTACCTTGAGGAGATATAATAAAATAGTTGCTGAAATATGAGGGGTGCACTTATTTTAATACAATGCTGTGTGTATATATAATATACACAACTAAAGAAATTGACAGGATGTTCCAAGCCCTCTAGAGGTACTGATGCTTTTCCTAAGAAAACAAACCAGGACAATATGCAACACTTCCCTGTTCACATTACCATAATGGGTTTTGTTTAGCATTAGCCAAAAGATCTTGTTCGAATGTAGAACTCACCTTTACATGGTAAATTGTATGTTTAACTCTTAACACTCCTGAGATCGAGTCAAGCGCCGTTTCCGGGTAGAGAAAGAGATGATTCTCCATTAGTAAAAATTGAGCGCCTGAATTTCACCACAATTCTTTTGCATGCTAATTTCAGGGGAACGTTTGCAAATAAATGATTTTTCCAGTGAAAACATAATTTATAACAAAAAAAAGGTTTGCAAATTCATAATTTAGATTTGGTCAACCTAAACATTAAAAATTTAAAAGCCTAAAAATAGAGAAAAGTCATTTAAAGAGATAAAATAGCATCCCAGCTCACAGTTTTTACTGTCTGAAATGTTACTAAAATGGCAGTTAAGAGAAACTCTGAAAGTCAAGCCAAGTTCTGAATAATTAAGAAAGCACATATAAATGTTATTATACTAGATAGGCACCCAATAGGACAGGCACAGCAAGGTATGTTTTTACCTGATGCGGATGTTGTGTTTTTTTTGTATTAAAGTTTAGTACTACTTTACATGGAGTTTTGTGTTTGTTTTTTAACCAGTATATATTTTTAAAACTATTGTTTAGATTAATCAGTTATTGGCAATTACGCTCAAACATAGCTTTCGATATCAGTAAAATCCACTATCGGTCGACCTCTAGTTATTAACACAAAATAATTATTTGTTAGATTCACTCAGCATATATATATATATATATATATATATATATATATATATATATATATATATATATATATATACAGTAAAGACCAAAAGTTTGGACACACCTGCTCATTTAAAGAGTTTTCTTTATTTTCATGACTATGAAAATTGTAGATTCACACTGAAGGCATTAAAACTATGAATTAACACGTGGAATTATATATGGAATTATATACATAACAAAAAAGTTAACTGAAAATATGTCATATTGTAGGTTCTTTAATGTAGGCATCAAGAGAATGCCAAGAGTGTGCAAAGCAGTAATCTAAGCAAAAGGTGGCTACTTTGAAGAACCTACAATATGACATATTTTCAGTTAACTTTTTTGTTATGTATATAATTCCATATATAATTCCACGTGTTAATTCATAGTTTTGATGCCTTCAGTGTGAATCTACAATTTTCATAGTCATGAAAATAAAGAAAACTCTTTGAATGAGAAGGTGTGTCCAAACTTTTGGTCTGTACTGTATATATATATATATATATATATATATATATATATATATATATATATATATATATATATATATATATATATATATATATATATATATATATGTTTACATTAGTAAATGTTTTGATTTTAATAGTAATTAATATGAAAAAAAATCATTATGGTAGTAATCATGCTTTTTAAATAGTATATACAGTGTGGAAAATAAGTATTTGAACACCCTGCTATTTTGCAAGTTCTCCCACTTAGAAATCATGAAGGGGTCTGAAATTGTCATCGTAGGTGCATGTCCACTGTGAGAGACATAATCTAAAAAAAAAAATCCAGAAATCCCAATGTATGATTTTTAAACTATTTATTTGTATGATACAGCTGCAAATAAGTATTTGAACACCTGTCTATCAGCTAGAATTTTAACCCACAAAGACCTGTTAGTCTGCCTTTAAAATGTCCACCTCCACTACATTTATTATCCTAAATTACATGCACCTGTTTGAGGTCGTTAGCTGCATAAAGACACCTGTCCACCCCATACAATCAGTAAGAGTCCAACTACTAACATGGACAAGACCAAAGAGCTGTCCAAAGACACTAGAGACAAAATTGTACCTCCACAAGGCTGGAAAGGGCTACGGGGAAATTGCCAAGCAGCTTGGTGAAAAAAGGTCCACTGTTGGAGCAATCATTAGAAAATGGAAGAAGCTAAACATGACTGTCAATCGCCCTCGGACTGGGACCCATGCAAGATCTCACCTCGTGGGGTCTCAATGATCCTAAAGAAGGTGAGAAATCAGCCCAGAACTACACTGGAGGAGCTGGTCAATGACCTGAAAAGAGCTGGGACCACTGTTTCCAAGGTTACTGTTGGTAATACACTAAGACGTCATGGTTTGAAATCATGCATGGCACGGAAGGTTCCCCTGCTTAAACCAGCACATGTCCAGGCACGTCTTAAGTTTGCCAATGACCATTTGGATGATCCAGAGGAGTCATGGGAGAAAGTCATGTGGTCAGATGAGACCAAAATAGAACTTTTGGGTCATAATTCCACTAAACGTGTTTGGAGGAAGAAGAATGATGAGTACCATCCCAAGAACAACATCCCTACTGTGAAGCATGGGGGTGGTAGCATCATGCTTTGGGGGTGTTTTTCTGCACATGGGACAGGGCGACTGCACTGTATTAAGAGAGGATGACCGGGGCCATGTATTGCGAGATTTCGGGGAACAACCTCCTTCCCTCAGTTAGAGCATTGAAGATGGGTCGAGGCTGGGTCTTCCAACATGACAATGACTCAAAGCACACAGCCAGGATAACCAAGGAGTGGCTCTGTAGGAAGCATATCAAGGTTCTGGCGTGGCCTAGCCAGTCTCCAGACCTAAACCCAATAGAGAATCTTTGGAGGGAGCTTAATCTCCGTGTTTCTCAGCGACAGGACAGAAACCTGACTGATCTAGAGAAGATCTGTGTGGAGGAGTGGGCCAAAATCCCTCCTGCAGTGTGTGCAAACCTGGTGAAAAACTACAGGAAACGTTTGACCTCTGTAATTGCAAACAAAGGCTCCTGTACCAAATATTAACATTGACTTTCTCAGGTGTTCAAATACTTATTTGCAGCTGTATCATACAAATCAATAGTTAAAAAATCATACATTGTGATTTCTGGATTTTTTTTTTTAGATTATGTCTCTCACAGTGGACATGCACCTACGATGACAATTTCAGACCCCTCCATGATTTCTAAGCGGGAGAACTTGCAAAATAGCAGGGTGTTCAAATACTTATTTTCCTCACTGTATATCACTTGAAAAAAAAAATGCGTATACTTTACAAAGGCAGTGGATCGATATCAGCTTGAAAACACACACAGCAGTTCAAGGATTAAGTATTTATGCTCTCTAATCAATGCCTCTGGTGAAGTCGAACACTGTTACAAAACACTGTGATCGAGAGATGTTTACTTTCTGATGTTGGAAATTGCAGGCTATCTAAAAGCCCAGCTAGAGGAGTACATTAGCAGCCTGGAGCGCGTGCGCCTCATCCGCACTAATAAAAGAGAGGGACTGGTCCGAGCTCGGCTCATCGGCGCCACCTATGCCACAGGAGATGTTCTCACCTTCTTGGACTGCCACTGTGAATGTGTTCCTGGCTGGATCGAGCCTCTGCTTGAAAGGTACGCTTAATCAGACGAGCTCACAAAGAATCACTAATGTGTTTGAACAAGGAAATAAAATATTGTACAGCTAACAGTGCTATTTTACTGGAGTGATTTAGTGTTTTAGTGACTTTTTTGTCAGGAAATCTGTGGCATTTTGAGTAGCTTTTAAATGTCAATTGTTTCAAAAAACTATTGTTTTTTGTCCAAATCGAGTTCATTATCGAACATAGGAGTCATTAATGATAAGAATTTGGAATAATAATTCACAATCATGACACGTTCTCTCAGTGTTTAATGTATTTATTCATTTCACATACTGTATGTTCTGCTCATTCATAATATATAAAAGCCACATTAAGTCAGCTGGAACTGTTATTAGATATTAATAATAAAATATTAGATTTTTTTAAGAAATTGTGTTTTTGGACAAGATCTTTTATCAGTCATCTAATACAAATGGTCACGGCTGGCGAGTTACGATTGTTCGACTTAGAAATTTTCTGATTTTTACGATGATGATTGAGATATGACAAAATTGTAAAAATATTTGAGGTTTAGCAACAGGCAAATGTAGCAACCACCACTTGTCTATAAGCCCACCGTGACATAATTTACTTTACATTACATTTACATAATACATAATTTAGCAAAACAAGAGCATTTTTCTGTACAATATATATATATATATATATATATATATATATATATACTGTATATGGAACAGAAAATTGGTCTTGTTTTGCTAAATTATGTACTGTCATTTGTATGACATTATTATCAACAAATTACAGTATACCACCCCATAATGATCTTTAATTACTTAATGACCTTCTTTAGGATTCCTGGTTGACTCTCGACTTTTTTTTTTAAGTTACGATCATCTCCATCGTAAGTTGGGACCTGTATAGGGCTTAGAGGATGCATCACCAGTTCATGCTGTAATGCACATGTAAAAAACCCCTTTACCTTTCCAAGTCTGTGGTTTGACTTTGTCTTTCTACTGCACTGAGGAAAAGAAATGGCAGTGTTTTTTAATGTTGTGGAAAAAGTGTTCGATATTAAGTCTTCTTCTTATAGCATGCTTTTACATTTGTTCTTTTCAGGATTGCAGAGAAGCAGGACACTGTGGTATGTCCAGTGATCGACACCATTGACTGGAACACGTTCGAGTTTTACATGCAGACCGATGAGCCCATGGTGGGTGGCTTTGACTGGCGACTTACATTCCAGTGGCACAGCGTGCCTGAGGTGGACCGCAAACGTCGCAAATCCCGAATAGATCTCATTAGGTCAGTGTTCACTCTGAAAAGAAGACCAGGCTCTTGTAGAAAGAACATTCTAAAAGAGTTACCTCATTTAACACACTTTACAGATGTTGTTTTAATGATGTGTGATTTGACATTATCGAGTATATCGCAGAACTCAAACAAAACACACCTCCAGAGTGCACGCATACAACACGTTATGATGTTCAGTAGGTTAGACTGCGCATGCTCATTTAGAGTGCGGCCTTTCGATTCAGTCTGCATTTGGAATGATCCCAAAATTCAACATATGGAGGCAAAAATGTGTACATTTACTGTGTATATAGTTCAATATCAATATCGAAAAGTGGCGTTTTTCTCCAAAAATCAGCATGATTACAAATGTGATATTAATTTTTTTTAACTCAGTTCAACAACAACAAGTTGATATTATGAAATCTATGATTTAGACACCAAATTGCCTTTCTTTTGCTTTGTTTCGACTACAAAAATCATTCCAAACAAAGCCACAGCGCTGTTTTCGCATCTCTGAGCAACATGATGATGTTTCGTTCCTGAATGACTCAACCATTTAAATGATTCGGTTCAATCACCACAGTAAAATCTCAAGTATTTTCTAATAATAATAATTTAAAAAAAAGGGACTCAAATATCAATATTGAACTTTTTGTATTTAAAATTTTAAAGCATTATGTATGCATTTCTAACTACAGGTCAAAGCATTACATGTCAGATGCAGCTTCCGTTTGTTTTAATAAGAGATGAATTTTGTTAAAACTGATTTAATTTGCTTGGTAATAGCCAATATGTCTTATTATTCGAATATTCTGACGGATTAAATTTAAGAATTTGACTCAGAACATTTTTATTTGAAAAAAAAAAAAAAAAAAAAGCCAATAAACAGAAAAAATCTACAATAACACACTATCTAATTATCGCTATTGATAAAAAATAAGAAATTAAGATATCATTGTTTGTCACTATCACACACCCATAGTGTGCTGCTCAATTCCTTGTTTGCGTTGAGCAGAAACTGATGAAGCCAGAAGTTCTCAGGCCTGGTTCTGGAAAACTTCCTGTCCAGCTCAGTTTTTCTTGCAATTACTTTAAGGTTCTTTAATTAGCTGATTAGTTGAATTTGGACCAGGAAAGACGTTGAAGGACAGGGGGTACTTTGTTACCAGGCCTTGGAAAGTAAACTAATTCTACATAAGGAGCAGAGTTTGTTCTCCACTGCTATAAAGAAAAAAATGAATAGCCTTGACATGAAAGTCTATCGATGTTCTAATGGATATCTTTGATATGCTCCCAATTCACAGATCTCCCACCATGGCCGGGGGCTTGTTTGCTGTTAGCAAGGCGTACTTCGAATATCTGGGCACTTATGATACAGGCATGGAGGTGTGGGGAGGAGAGAATCTGGAACTTTCCTTCAGGGTATGATCTTTTTAGGTCTTCTCTCGTCTACATTTGCATGCTTGTATATCACGGACAGTCTTGTTCTTGGACCATTCACAACTGATTGCACTCGGCATATTGTATTTCTTCTGGCGCGTAGGAAAAATAAAGATCGATGGCACGTATTGTGCATGCGCTTAATGTTTTATACACGCGGAAACACAATACAACGGTGTGTCTTCAAGGGCCGGCGAAGGAAACGGTTTTTATATTCGATGGGCTGAAAGAGTGGAATGGTATAAACGTGGAAGTACCGGAGCATTCTATAAGTCAAGTCAAGTCAAGTCAAGTCAAGTTTATTTGTATAGCGCTTTTCACAACAGACATTGTCTCAAAGCAGCTTTACAGAAAACAACAGTGAAGGTGAATGGTGTGCGTTTGTCCCTGATGAGCAGCCGTGGCGACAGTGGCAAGGAAAAACTCCCTTAGATGATATGAGGAAGAAACCTTGAGAGGAACCAGACTCAAAGGGGAACCCATCCTCATATGGGTGACATCAAAAGTTTGGTCATAAATCTTTCAACAATACAGAACAATTTGTGATCATCATAGATCCAGCATCAGCTTCTCCATGCCAGGGCCTTTAAACACTCGGCATCTACTTCTCCATGATCATCCATAGGTCCATAATCTTCACGAGGTGGGACGTGACTGGAGCTGGCCAAACCTCAGGATGCCTCGGGATGGGGAGAGAAAGAGAAGCAGTGGAGAGGAATTAGCGTAGCTGCTGTTCATGATATTAACAGCACAAGTTGATAATGTGCATGTGATCAGATGTTCTGGAGCACAAGGTTGTGATGTGATGTGTGTGATGTGTGTTATGTGTAGGCTTTGCTAAAAAGATATGTTTTTAATCTGCACTTAAACTGGGAGAGTGTATCTGAACCCCGAACACTGTCAGGAAGACTATTCCAGAGTTTAGGAGCTAAATGTGAAAATGCTCTACCGCCTTTAGTGGACTTTGCTATTCTAGGAACTACTAGAAGCCCAGAGTTTTGAGATCTCAGGGAGCGTGACGGATTGTAGCGTGTTAAGAGACTGGATAGATACATGGGAGCCAAACCATTTAGTGCTTTATAAGTGAGTAGCAGTAGTTTGTAGTCTATTCGAAACTTAATAGGAAGCCAATGTAGGGACGATAAGATTGGGGTTATATGATCGTATTTTCTTGACCTAGTAAGAACTCTTGCTGCTGCATTCTGAACTAACTGAAGCTTGTTTATTAATGATGCAGGACATCCACCTAGTAATGCATTACAGTAGTCTATTCTAGAGGTCATAAACGCATGGACGAGCTTCTCTGCATCAGATATAGATAACATATTTCTTAGCTTAGAAATATTTCTAAGGTGAAAGAAGGCTGTTTTTGTAACTTGATTGATGTGATTTTTGAAAGATAAGTTGCTGTCTAAAATAACTCCCAGGTCTTTTACAGTTGAACTAGTAGTTACAGAACAACCGTCTAAATGCAGGCTGAGATGCTGGAGCTTCTGTGTACTATTTTTTGGGCCGATGAGCAAAATCTCCGTTTTATCAGAATTTAATAGCAGAAAGTTATGGGTCATCCAATCTCTTATTTCTTCAACACACTCAGTTATGCGAGCTAATTGAGCTGTATCGCCTGGTTTGGATGAAATATATAGCTGGGTATCATCAGCATAACAATGGAAGCTAATTCCATGCCTTCTAATAATATTTCCTAATGGAAGCATGTATATTGTAAAAAGCAGGGGTCCCAGAACTGACCCTTGTGGCACGCCATAATTTACTAGCATTATCCTGGATAGCTCTCCATTTAAATCTACGAAATGGTAACGATTGGACAGGTAGGATTTAAACCAGCTTAATGCCTGTCCCTGAATAACGATGTAATTCTGTAAGCGATCGAGGAGAAGATCATGATCTATAGTGTCGAACGCAGCACTAAGATCTAGTAAAACTAATAGGGAGATGTAGCCTTGGTCTGAAGCTAAAAACAGGTCGTTAGTGATTTTAACTAGAGCAGTTTCTGTGCTATGATGGGGCCTAAAACCTGACTGAAACTCTTCAAAGATATTGTTCTCCTGCAAGTGGTTACATAGCTGGGCAGCGACAATCTTTTCTAAAATCTTAGACATAAATGGGAGATTTGAAATTGGTCTGTAATTCGATAGCGTGTTTGGATCCAGATTAGGTTTTTTAATGAGGGGCTTAATAACTGCTAACTTGAGGGATTTAGGGACGTGACCTAACGATAGTGAGGAGTTAATAATATTTAAAAGAGGCTCACCAGCTGTATATAACACTTCCTTCAGTAGTTTAGTGGGAATTGGATCTAACTGACATGTTGTTGATTCTATAACACACTTAGAAGGCAGATAGCTGACTGTGATCGCTAACTAACAAACGGAAAACCTGTACCAGAAATGCTACAGGATTGTCTTTTGATGCAAATTTTACTTCGGCTAGACAACGTCTGCTTAGTCTACCCACTTTTATTTTGACTTCCTAATTGATTTTTTTTGTGAAAGCACGATAGAGCAAATAATTAGGCGTGACCTCGAATAGTCGAAGATTCTTCGCAGAGGTGTTATGAAACGAGGAACGTACCATTGTGGTTATATGGGGGTGCTCAATGTCTGATTTCACATATTTCTCCCATTAGGTTCATATACAGGCAATTATTATATTGTAAATAAAAATAAAAAAATGAAGATCCAATTTTATTTGCATTGCAACCCCTGTCTATTTTTTAAGGTTTATTGATCCAAAAGCTTTGAAGACATTTTCTTGCATATCTTTGCGTGATGTTCTGTACATCCTGAAATTAAAATGTTTCGAAGGAATCGTTTTACGATTTTCTGATCGGACTATGGAAATCCTTATAGTCGGGGACACCTCTAAATACACCGTGTCCTCATTAATTAAAAGACCACATTTTAGATGCTCTTTAGATGCTTCTTTGCTGCTAATGATCATATGGTGGTTCACTGTGTGCAAAATTCTGACACGATTGTAACCTTTAGGCTGCATAAACCTACAGTTTGGGCTAAAAAGAAATCAGCCTCAATTAGGTGTAATATTACTGTGACATTTGAGGTTGCTGTTTTACTTGGTTTACCAAAAGAATCCATTTTTAGACATTCACAACAATATTATAATGACTTCTTCTCAATAGAACAGAAATAAAAATGGTTATGGTGGTTTAGGGGACGCTGGCACATTTATACCAGAAGGCCCCATTAAAGATTTTGATTCTTTCTGTTACGTGTAATGTTATTCCCAGGTTTGGCAGTGTGGAGGCTCGTTAGAGATTCACCCCTGTTCTCATGTGGGTCACGTCTTCCCCAAGAAGGCACCATACGCCAGACCAAAGTTCCTCCAGAACACAGTGCGGGCTGCTGAAGTCTGGATGGACTCTTACAAGGAGCTTTTCTATAACCGCAACCCTCCTGCTCGTAAGGTGTGTCATTCTTTGTGTGTGTCAAAGAATACATTGCTCCACGTATGCAGGTGTGGCTGAAAGGGTTATACATCCTGTTCAATTACATGATTTACTATACGAAATGCAAATTATTTGACTTTTGTAACCGTCTTGGGTGTGAACTCAGTTGGCCTTATCTTGCGTTGGCCACCCACCCACACACACACACACACACACACACACACACACACACACACACACACACACACACACACACGTTCACATATCCTGAATGACCTGTATTGTTAAGGACACGTTATTACACAGGAATTATGAAGAAAGCAAATGAATTTTTAAAGTAAAATACAAAATTTGTTCATTTTGTTCATGTTACTTACATCACATTTAAAGCACCTTTGATTTTTTCCCGTGCTTTATGTAACCCTGTAAACGCTCCCGCTCTCATAGGTAACATACGGGGACATTTCTGACAGGATTCTCTTACGGGAACGGCTGAAGTGCAGGAGCTTTGACTGGTATCTAAAGAACATCTACCCAGACCTGCACGTACCTGAAGACAGACCGGACTGGCATGGAGCTGTAAGTAGATTTTAGGTGGAGGCGCAGGAGATACTCTGAGGGGCCAAAACTTAAGTATTTATGCTTTAAATTATGTAAACCATCAGCACACCAAATTAAACTTTTGCTATGTTTAAACGTGGGCGGTTTTAATTGCCGAATGTGTGCATTATACAAAATATACAAGAGAAAATAAGACGGGTCTTTTAAAATTAATAATTATTTTGTTTACTTTTTAGAAAAATTTAAATTTTTATTGCAGAAATTGCGCAAGCATATCTGTAAAAACTAAACCCATTTGGTGCATTTAAATTCCGTATTACATCGAAATGCAAATACAAATATATAAATAAATAAAAATCATAGATAAAAATATAAAAATCGCTTTAAAATTTCTTTTAACAAGGTAATTAACAAGGTGTTATTTTATGAAATGATCCCAAACTTTGAAAACATGCTGTTGTGTTCTATGGCCTGAATCTTTCCTCTATGGCATTTCCTCTAATTATTGTGCCTTCATTAGCCTTTCTTTTATTCTTTCCTCTACCCGATTTTCCTCTACAGTTGCGTAATGTTGGGATTCCCTCCGATTGTCTGGACTACAACTCTCCAGATCACAATCCCACAGGGGCTCATTTGTCTCTGTTCGGCTGCCACGGACAAGGCGGGAATCAGGTAATTGGTAGCTCTATCCTTTTACTCTGAAACACCTCACACAATTGACACTAAAGAATCGCAACGAACCTTTGAGCGATTCGTACGATCTGAGTCCAGGCCCAAACAGTGAACAGACCCATGCACAGTTAGATGTCATAAAACCAAAATCAAGAGTCATGTACAGTATCGTATTATATCACATCTATTCAGGATTGAGCATGTAGTCCTAATGGATTGTCTTAACAAAGTGAATTGGTCTTTTGAATGTATATTTAATGACTGCTGTGTGTCTGGAGTGATATCACTGATTATTCATTAATGCTGTGCATCAGGTGTCTGGAAAAAAAGAAAAAGAAAACAAAAAGCACTATGTCTGAGTGGAAATCAATGTTTCTCATTGCAAGCGGAACCTTAGCTACATGTCCAAGAAGGCTTAGCATAAAAGATGAATGAGGTTTATGGGTCAAATTGTTTCAGTAAGTATGTTCGTGTGAGTGATTAAAATGAGTTCCTGCCATGATGTCCCTGTTATCGGATTCAGTATTTAGACTTGGACTTACACTTAGATATACTTTATTGATCCCGTGAAGAAAATTATTGCTTTACAGCTGCAGCAGGTTACACAAACAATATTATGGGAGAAGAAAAAAAAAAGGCAAAATATCATTAATTAATAAATAAATACAATATTGCAGATGATGCAACAGAAAAAAAAAAAACAGAGTGCAAACTTGGAATTCAAAAAGAAGGAAAAGAAGAAGAAATAGTGGATTGTACCGATAACGAAAGTTGAATCATACTTGCCAATAACCGATTAATCATTTAATGATTTCTAAAATGGATACTAGATAAAAAAAACCCAAATGTAACACTCCATGTAAAATAGTACTGCACTTTTTTTTTTTTAAACAGTACCGAATGAAAGTGGGCTAAATGAAATCAATATTAATATATTCAATATAGTAATAGAAAACGAATAGTAACACTACAAATAATAAAAAACTGTTAGATCTAAAATGAATACAAAAGACACTTCAGATAAGCATCACGTGGTGTCAGTGCTTTGCCTCTAAAGGCTGCTCTCGCACTGTAGAACGCGACCCGGAAAAACTATCGGTAAGGATTATTGCAGAAAGTTACAGCAATCAACCATCGGTATATAGAGAGTAGTGTACCTAAATCTGCAGATGCATTCTGGTTTAAAATGTGTGCTCTTTGTGCTTTTATTAAACCTGATCAGGAAGAGTTGGATCGCATGTCTTTTGAGTATGAAACTGGGCAAACTGTACAGGACTGTATTACTCATGGACTTGTGTGTGCGCTAATTTTTGGCAATGGCAAATACAAAACTGTATGTTTTAGCTTTCCAGCCACACCTTTGTCCTTGAATGCTATCTATGAGAACGTGCCTGCTTTTTTGCTAATTATTAACCTCGAATCTGTTTCTGTCCATTCAAAGAAGAAGAAAAGGAAGGAGATAAAGGCGACGTGGCTTAGCTTGTATTCACTTATTGATATAATTTTTAGTTCAAAAAATAAAAAAGCATATAGGAAGGCCTTTGTTTCTGCTCACTTTGCTTCTTAATGTCTGTGAGCAAATATTTAAAATACATAAATGTGGTGGATTTCCAGGTCATAGGCTGAAGTATGTAGGATTGAGGAATCAAGGAAGTATCAGTAAAAGATTTGGGATGCAGCCAATTTGTAATTATAATGAGCTGTTATTTATTTAGTAGTTTATTGATAGTAGCTTTGTAGGCAAGACTATTCTGAGGTATTTAACAATAATATTCCTGCCACTGTCTCTTTTTTTTTTTTTTTAAGTATTTTGAGTACACCTCGTATAAGGAGATCCGCTTTAACTCAGTAACGGAGCTGTGCGCTGAGTACCTGGACGGCCAGAACAACATCGGAATGAAGCACTGTCCTCGGGATGGAGAGCCGATTCCTTCTACAATCGTCTGGGAGTTCAAAGATGTGAGTGCCTCCCTTTGAAACCACAATACCCACAAGAAAGCTTTCTATACCGCTGCTGAACTATTCTTTCTTTTCAGAATGGAGCTATCTATCACCCGCTGTCCGACAAGTGCATCACTTCGTACCGTACAGCAGAGGGGCGGACTGACGTCCACATGCAAAAATGCTCCAGTGAAGACATGAACCAACGATGGAAGTTCGAATGAATTTGATTTCTAGACCAAGGAGCTTGTTCAGGCAGGATAGTTTTTCTATTGCACGGGGAGTCGGGTTTGGAAAGCAGAGAAATACAGCTGCTCAGAACGATAGTTGCTCACTTACAGAAACGTGGAAGACCTACGACTTGTCCATGAGGAAACTAGGCTCTGTTCTGTGCCTTTGAAAGCCAAAGGTGATCAGGTCTTTTTATTTTTAATGTGTTTTTTTTCTCTTTAATCTCCCGATACAATACTGTACCACAATTCTCTCCAGTAGAAAAAACGAGGAAGGAAATATAGCTGTGTTGGAACACTACTCGTTTTTACACGATTGCACTAAGTATTGATACGTCAGAACTTTTTTATTGATAGAAGTAGGATTTATGAAGACGAGTATTTCAGGGAGTGACAAGACCACATTTTTCTTGCTCTCCAGTCATACCATTGTTTTTGCCCGTGTTTGGACCAGGCCTGCTGATGTGTTTACGATACGCCGCCGGCTTATTTTCTTGGAATCTCCACAAACGTGTTCTGCACCAACACAATGTGCCTTATTGCTGTCATCTCATCTCATCTTTTTTTTTTTTCGGTTTAAAGGCTGGGCATAAACCAGAAAATACCAATTTATGTGCCTT
The DNA here is from genome assembly GCF_946808225.1 of Silurus aristotelis. Lineage (NCBI taxonomy): Eukaryota > Metazoa > Chordata > Actinopteri > Siluriformes > Siluridae > Silurus > Silurus aristotelis. The sequence continues at coordinate 16,612,495 of NC_139594.1, forward strand.
AATCAGACAGAAAAGCAAATAATTTTAACATCACACTCATGTGCTCTGGATTTTATTCCATATATGATGTCAAAGAGGGAAATAACCTGAATGAATCTTTTTTTTTTTTTATGGTGATGGAAATATAAGAAATGATCTCAAAATGCCTTTAAAGGTAATTTAAACGTTTAAAATGTCCTCAGAACCATACACGTGTCTTATTTTTGTGCTATGGGTAGAATGTAACTAGTCACACATAACAACTTAAATGTTCGCCAAAGCAAAACATTAAAGTGCTGTGACTCAAGTCTTCCAGATGTAAAAAAAAAGTTTTATGTTCGACGCAAAATTGCCAGAGGAGCTCAGTTACAGGCCGAGGCTCAGTCATTAGTCTAATGTGAGATTGCATGGACGTTAGAGTACACTGTGGCCTTAAAAACTGTACATCATGAACTTGTTTTTGTTTTTTTGCAATTTAAATCAGTCATGTCTGGGGATTAAATCTGTTTTTTCTGCTTATAGATGTTGAATATTTCAACATGGTATAAAGGGACATTTATGTTATAGTTTGAATGAATATTTAAAAAACTACTGATTAAGCACACATTGTGGTGATTACCGTTTTTCATGTCATTTTGATCATTGTACTGAATCAACTTTTTTTTTTTTTGCCTTTTTTTTTTGGAGTTAATGGAATTCTCCATTAAAACAAAAACAAAAAAGTCGTGTGTCTCACTTCTTTCTGCACGCCGTTGCAGTGCCATCTTGTGGTAAACCTGATTCATAACTGCCATGTGATTCATATTGCCTATTGATTATTTGTACTTTGTATCTGAATAGATGCTTTTCAAAGACTCCACATTAGATGTGCAGCGTAGCATAGTTTATTGCAGGAAATAGCCTTTGTTAATTTGACAATAAGGGCACAACAACATGTGGCACTCAGATCACTGGTAGTGGTGTTCTAGTCACGTTTCATCAATTATGGATTTTCATTTGGGGTAAACATTTTGTGCATTTTGCTTTAAAGGAGATCTAGTTTCCATATATTGATGAAGATAAATCAATCACAACCTTCTTTGTGAACTCGAGGATGTAACAGATTTGGCCTATGACTAGCAAGAGGTGTGTGTGTGTGTGTGTATGTATGTATATATATATATATATATATATATATATATATATATATATATATATATATATATATATATATATATATATATATATATATATATACATAAGAAGAAATGTAAAACATAATATTGCTTGTCATTTTTTTCTTAACGTTTTTTATTATTATAAACATTTGTGAACATCAACAGTTCCCTTTTTTAAAGCTATTTTAAATTAAAATGCCTACTGAGTTTAAATAAAAAAGAAAATATATGAAAGTAAAATAGAAAAAATCTAATTAATGCAATACTCTTTTTTATTATATTGATTAAATTGAATAATCAAGTAAATTGGCACAAATTAATTTGATTAAATACAATTAAATCAGAGGGAGTGGTGGCTCCAGCGGTTAAGGCGCTGGGTTGCCAATCGGAAGGTCTGGGGTTCAAGCCCCGGTATCGCCAAGCTGCCACCCTTGGGCCCTTGAGCAAGGCCCTTAACCCTCTATGCTCCGGGGGTCCCTTGCGAGGGAAACATCAAGGTCCGTAACGTCGAAGTGACGTAGGGCCGCCTTCCCGTGGGCTCACCACCTGCAGGAGGGACCGTAAGGGACGGTGCTGTGAGGATTGGGCAGCAGTCGAAGGCGGGGGTTACTGCTTAGACTGCTGCCCCCGCGACCCGAAATACGGATAAGCGGGAGAAAACGAAACAATTAAATCAATGGGAATTTTTTTTTTCAAAAGTATAAATGTATGTGTTTTAACTTCAATATTTAAAATATATATTCTAATGAACTGTTCTACTTATTTCAGCAGACTTTAACGAATGTGTTCATTCCTTCCATCATTCATTCACCCTCGATATGCAGAATTGTCAGGATTGACAAGTATTCACCAAATGACATTATGCTGCCAGTGAGCGTGTCATGGATCATGTTTTGCATGATTGATATGCCTTATGCTTAGATAACCATCATGGACCATATGGATCACACGAATATTCCTACTGACCCACAGTCACAGAATCAGTACTACTGACAGACTAGACACCAGACTAGGGGTGCATATGCAATGCATAATACAGGGTTGATTTGAGGACCTAAGTTTAAGAATGATATGGGCCACACACATACAAACACACACACACACACACACACACACACACACACACACACATGATCTGTATTTCTGTACTGGTGCTTCGGGTTTCCTCTCGATGTTGTAAGCATTTACTAATTAGTTTTGATTTTCTGTGTCATTTGGACTTGGACAGTGTGTGCTTAGATTATCTACCCAAACAATCATAAAGTCAATAATCCATCTTATCACCTCTATGACAATATTTCACATACGGTTTGTTGTAAAAGAACAGGATGTAACCATAAAATACAAAGGCGCATTGTGCTTTCTCATTTTAACAATAAGGGTGAATCAAATTCTGCATATTTTGAGGTTTAACCCTTTTGCTCACATGCCACATGCAAAAACACAAGGATTTCAATAACCAAAGTCATCAATAATGCAAACTTGTGAAGAATGGCAACAACAGTTTCACATGCATGTCCACACTGATGTTTTATTATTACGCAATGTTACTCATTACGCTATTGTAATAAATCAGGTGGGCTAAGATTATTAAGACCCTCCCTATATAGATATATTTTGATGAGTGTATTAATGAATCAAAAGACTGGATGACTTATAACTTTCTATTATTAAATTCTAATAAGACGGAGATTTTGCTCTTCGGCCCAAAAACCAGTAAACAGAAGCTTCAGCATTTAACCTGCATTTAGAAGGATGTTCTGTAACTACTAGTACAACAGTAAAAGACCTGGGCGTTATTTTATACAGCAACTTCTCTTTTAAAAATCATATCAACCATATTACAAAATAGGGCTTCTTCCAGCTTAGAAATATTTCGAAGCTAAGAAACATGTCGTCTATTGTAATGCATTACTAGGTGTTTGTCCTGCATCATTAATAAACAAGCTACAGTCCAGAATGCAGCAGATAGGGTTCTCACAAGGTCGAAAAAAATATTTCCACCATATAACCCCAATCTTATCATCTCTACACTGACTATCTGTTAAGTTTTGAATCGACTACAAACTACTGCTACTTACTTATAAAACACTAAATGGTTTAGGTCCCATGTATCTATCCACTCTTCTAACACGCTACCTTCCATCATGCTCCTCGAGATCTCAAAACTCTGGACTTCTAGTAGTTTCTACAATAGCAAAGTCCACTAAAGGTGGTAGAACATGCTCACATTTAGCTCCTAAACTCTGGAATAGTCTTCCTGACAGTGTTCGAGGCTCAGACTCACTCTCCCAGTTTAAGTGCAAAGATGTATCTTTTTAGTGAGTTCTACAAATAACACACATCACATATCATAACCTTGTGCTCCAGAACATCTGATCACATCACATTATAAACTTGTGCTTGTTAATATCATGAACATCAGCAGAGGTGGGAAGTAACTGAGTACAAATACTTCATTACTGTACTTAAGTAGATTTTTCTGGTATCAGTATTTTACTCCACTATTTATTTTTCAGACAACTTTTTACTTTTACTCATTACATTTTTACACAAATATCTGTACTTTTTACTTCTTACATTTTCAAAACAGACTCGTAACTTTAGTTTTAATCTACTGATTTGGTGAAATGTTATTTTTTTATTTTTACTGTGCGTCGATTTCAGCCGAACAACCGATTTCCTGTTACTGCGCTTTTTTTCAATCCACTGGTGTATAAAGTCCTGACTCTCACTCACCACAGAAGGCAGTAAGAAGTTTGGGGTTAATGTGGATGAGACAGAGGGAGTCAGTGATGTAAACATGACTGAGAACAGACACATTCCTGATCATCATCATCTTTTCTCTGCTTGTGTTCTATATGTGGATCTTCAGCCTGGACACATTCATTAGGTAACAACATTTTTAATTAGTTTTGTATAAATATATATATATATATATATATATATATATATATATATATATATATATATATATATATATATATATATATATATATATATATATATATTTGGCTGTCAAAATTAAAATTAGTTTTCAAATCAAACACCAAATTCCGCCATGATTCTCACAATTTACCCTCTGGGTGGCGTTTTGTTGGTTTTTCAATCATAATGGCGACATAAACTTAAATTACTGTCTTTATTGATCGTACAGATAAAAACAATACATCATTTAAATCTGTAAATTGTCTATAATTTTATATATATAAAAGCTTCCTGACTTGACTTGAAGAGGTGCATTTTCTCCGGTATCACCTCATTAACTGTCCGTGTGGAAACATAGCAAAGGCTCTAAATGATGTCCACACGTCTCTGCACTGATATAACCTTTATATTTAATCACTGTACATATGCTTACATACATATCACATGCTGTACATATGATACATGTTTAACACCTCCAAGCTGCCAGTTTTGGGCACCTGAGCAGGCACTTAACTCACTACTGCTCATTTAGTAAATGAGATCATTAAGTGGCTATATCTCGCTATCTTTGTCTCTCTCTATTGTCTCTATCTAATTGTCTTTGTGTCTCTTTTAGTAAATGTCTCTGTCTCACTGTATATGTCTCTCTATTGCTGTCTCTCTATTTGTTTCTCACTCTTTCTAAAGCTGTGTCTGTGTCTCTTTGTATTTGTCTCTGTTTTTCCTGCTTATTTACATGTCTAACAAGTTTCGAAGTAATGCCATTAGTGATCTATGATGAAAGACTTCCCTGGTTCGATTCTTACCTCTAGTTTCATATTGAACATTATAAGAAGTTTTTAAAAATAGAACAATAAAAGATCATTAAAATTGGTTGCTGGCAAATCATGGTATATCAGTGGTGCAGGTGTTGGAGATGTGGTTCTTGTACCTGAGTCACTTCTCATAGACTTCGAGTTACTGAGAGAATGTACAGGAAGGAGAAGTTTTGACCCTCTACCATCATGATCTAAGAGAAAACACTGGTCTCCTAACTATAGAAAAGCCAAGAGTCCAATAAGCAAAGACTTGTTTGCCTCTCCTGTGTTGGTGTAATGGAGAGAGAGAGAGAGAGAGAGAGTGAAAAACTACTATGAGTGTGTGTGATTATGAGTAATGTTCTTTCTACAGTCTTATACAGTCAGCTGAAGTTATAGAACCAGGAGCTACTGAGCATAGCTCAACATCTGAGCTTAACATCTGAGATCATCACAGATTCACTGCTATCTGACTCACCCGGTTCGATTCCTACCCCTTAGCGTTCCTTTAAATTGTTTAAAAAGTTTTTAAAAAGAACCAAAAAAGGTCCTAAAAATCAGGTTCATGCAGGAGATCCTGTGGCTCAATTGAAAGAGCTTTACTTCTGGGTTGAGAGGTTGCTGGTTCAAACCCCTGCCAGGGTTTAAAGGTTATAGTGCAGGAGGTTCCAGACACTACTTTCCACACAGCTTACCCAGTGTGGGGACAAGCCAGATTCGAAGCAGCAACCTGTGAGCTCAGAGGCAAAGCTTTTATCATAAAGCCATCAAGTCCCACAACACACCTTCTTTTTTGGGGGGGTTTATCGTTTGTTTCAGGCTTCAAAGCAAGAAATTCAGACCAGACAGAAACACAGAAAGCAGGATTCGAACCCTGAACCCCACCAACAGCAAAATACCAGTTTTAACCCACTGAACCATCGGGAAGGACCGGCTGCGACGATTGTTTAGAGCAGGTGTATCTTTTCTTTCAAACCATCAACACAAGAATATAATGCTAAAGACAGACATAGGAAGCAAAACCATAACATGACTAGCAGGTACATAGCAGGATTCAAACCCTAATTCACACCATTAGAAAGGCACCAGCATTAACCCACTGAACCATCAGCTGGGAAGCTTGTTTAGAGCAGGTCTATCTTTCTTTTTAACCCATCAAAACAAGAATATGAAGGTGTAGGAATCAGGAATTTAACCTACCTCATGACTAGCAGACAGAAAGCCAGGTTTGAACCCTGACCACCAACATTAGCAAAGTACCAGCCTTAACCCACTAGCCCCACTTGATGAGGACAGGCTAGGAAGCTTATTTAGAGCAGGTCTATCTTTCTTTTCAACCCATTACAAAAAAAGATATTACTAAAGAAAGATGTAGATGTACTGATTGTGACTGGCAGACAGAAAGCAGGATTCGAACCCTGAACCCCACCAAAAGCAAGAAACCTGATTTAACCCACTGAACCATCAGGGACGACAGGCCAGGAAGGTTGTTTAGAGCAGGTCTATCTACCTTTAAACCATCAACACAAGAACATAAAGCTAAAGAAAGATTTAGGAACCAGAAACATAACCTACATCGCAACTAGCATGATTCAAACCCTGATCCTCACCATCAGCGAGGCACCAGCCTTAACCCACTGAACCATGGAAGAGATCAGACTGGGAAGCATGTTTAGATGAGGCATAAGCCTTAAACCACTGAGCAACCACTGCTGAAAAGCATGTGTGCTTTTTGGAAGGTTTATACTTTGTTTCATGCCAGTGCAGTAAGAAAGAAGGCATGTAGGACTGGTGGACTTTTTTGGTGGAGTTACCTTTCATTAAAGACCAGAAAATCAAGATCATTCCAACCCAGAAAGGACAGAATTGAAATGTTTTCAGAGGGGACAAGGTCCAGAAGTTTTATTTACCAACACAGCAACCACCAGCTCGACCAGGAATCAAACTCTCAAACTCATCCTTGTGGGGATACTGACATTAACCCACTAGGCTATCACATCTATCTATCTATCTATCTATCTATCTATCTATCTATCTATCTATCTATCTATCTATCTATCTATCTATCTATCTATCTATCTATCTATCTATCTATCTATCTATCTGTCTGTCTGTCTGTCTGTCTGTCTGTCTGTCTGTCTGTCTGTCTGTCTGTCTGTCTACCTGTCTGTCTGTCTGTCTATCTATCTATCTATCTATCTATCTATCTATCTATCTATCTATCTATCTATCTATCTATCTATCTATCTATCTATCTATCTATCTATCTATCTATCTATCTATCTATCTATCTATCTATGATGTGAGGTCCAGTTAACAGCTAAAACATGTAGAAGTAATAACTACTTTTTACTTAAGTACATGTCAGAGCCAAGACTTCTTTACTTTCACTTAAGTAAAAAAGTTTAATCAGTACTTCAACTTTTACCAGAGTATTTTAAAACATGAGCACCTGTACTTCTACTTAAGTAAAGGATGTGTGTACTTTTGCCACCTCTGAACATCAGCTACGCTAATTCCTCTTCACTGCTTTTCTTTCTCTACCCATTCAGAGGCATCCTGAGGTTGCACCAGCTCCACTGACGTCCCACCTCATGAAGATCGTGGACCTTCAAAGCAGTAGATGCTGAGCCCATAAAGTTTGGACATTGGACCTTTTTGAACTTATAAAGGCTCTTTGGAGAAGCTGGTGTTGAATCTGTGATGATCTCAGATGTTGAGCTATTTTATGAGTTGCTCAGTAGCTCCTGGTTCTATAACATCAGCTGACTGTATAAGACTGTAGAAAAAACATTACTCATAATCACACACACTCATAGTAGTTTTTCACTCTCTGGTGTTTTGTGTTGTTTTTAAGATTTATAAACACACTCTTGATGTCACCCAAATGAGGATGGGTTCCCCTTTTGAGTCTGGTTCCTCTCAAGATTTCTTCCTCATTCATCTAAGGGAGTTTTTCCTTGCCAGGCTGCTCATCAGGGATAAATACACATAATTCACTTATATTTTTTTTCTGTAAAGCTGCTTTGAGACAAGCGCTATACAAATAAACTTGTACTTCAAACTTCAAAGCTAAATGTAGCTATTTTGGACAATCTGAAATATAAAACATAGTCTTGGTTGTTTAACATGTATTTGTTTGCTACATAATTCTGTACGTGTTCTTTACTAGTTTGGATATCTTCAGTGTTAATGTTTTCAAGTTTTTAATGCTCTAATCAACATGTGCATAAACAAATATGAATGCTAATTAAAAAAAGATTATGTTCAGTATTAGTGAAACCAAACTCAACATAAAGCATGAACAGAAATCATTATTGTAAATGTTTTAAAGTAATTATGGTGTTTTAGTTACGTTAATCATCAGGATACCGAACGAAACTTTTGCTATGTTTCCACACGGACGGATTTAATTGCCGGATGTGTGCATCATGGCGGATTTTGGTGCTTGATTTGAGACTTGGTTTACTGTTTGAGTGAAGCAAAGGTTTAGTGATTAAAAATGATTTTTCTGTGTAGGTTTTTTAATATATATATATATATTTGAGTAAACAAAGAACATTTTGAGTAAATATGTGTTGCATTGAAGGTTTTAATTTTGCCTTGTATATTTATTTATTTATACATTTTTCATAAAATTTGTGCCATTAAACCATCCAACATCATTCAACTATTAAATACTTTTTTCTAATATTTTAGGCGACGATCTACAAATTTGCAATTGTTACAATATTTTCACGTAAAATTTATAGTCGGAACCTTTTTAAAAAAATTGTTTCATGGTTCATACAGAATCGTATGTACATGATTGAGGTTCTTCTAGATTTGAAATGTTTAAATATGCAATTACAAGAATGGTGGCCTGTGGGGCAGCTGCCACCCCTGTCCACTCTCTCGCTCCACCCCTGGCCACCCTCTAGCTCCACCCCTGGCCACCCTCTAGCTCCACCCCTGGCCACTCTCTCGCTCCACCCCTGGCCACCCTCTAGCTCCACCCCTGGTCAACCATAAAATGAGATGCACTGGTGCATATGTGTATATAAATATATTGTGTAATAAATATGATCACTAGAATAGACTAGCAGTGATGGTGTGAAATCTCTGTGTGTGTGTGTGTGTGTGTGTGTGTGTGTGTGTGTGTGTGTGTGTGTGTGTGTGTGTGTGTGTGTGTGTGAGAGAGAGAGATATAGTAAAGGCATGAATCGAAGACGGGATGGAGACCTGAGTCAGAACTGTTCTTCAGGCTGAGGAATGTAAACGAAAGACTCAGTCGTGACCTTGGAAGTGATGATGAAGATGATGAGGGTGATACATTTTGGCCAGATACTTTTTTTGGCCACGGTTTAGCTGTACCACGTGACCCGGCTTCACGTCACAGCCGGATGATTCGGCTTGTTTTGGCAAAACTTTTTTCCCTAGAAAGAGTCGAGACCTGGTATTTCACGAAGTTGTCTTGACGCAAACGGGGAAACAAAAGCGTGCACTCGTTTCACACGCACACGTGACATGTCGCATCGACAGGAAGCAGCTTACGATTGCGGCCGATTCAACAAACACAGGAAAAGATTTGCATATGAGAGTTTGACTTGCTACAATGTTGAATGAAAAACTCTCTCATCACCTTCCTCATTCCAGGCTTTGGTTGACATTAAAACGACAGTGAACTTTTTTTTTTTCCTTCTTTTCATTTTGGACCAGTTTTCATGGAAGTCCAGTAGTTCCTGTGTGTTTGGTCTCAAGAAGGAGGAAGTTGGAGGAACTTCAGAAGGCGTAAACTGCATGGAGCTCGGATTATATACTTTTGCACTGGAACTCTCAAGATGAATTTGATTTATATTTTTATGTTTTTCTTTGTGTAAATTTTTTAATCCGTAAGCGTGAACTGTTTTAGCACAAATTTCCATTCATTGACTTTATTTGCGTATGGAAATAAACTTCACATGGATTAACTCCTCAAAGCGTTTACATGCTATTTAAATCAGATTAATTTAATCCTTCAGATTTATTCTAATCAACATTATTTAAACACAATGGCACTATGCCGACGAAGGACTCGCCCCAAGCTTCTCCAGCTTCTCGCGCTCTTCATTTGCGCTTCACTCCTCGGATACTTCATCATGCACCGAAACCCCGATGTGAGCCACGAGAATCGGCGAGGACTTTCACCAGACCTGATCCCAGAGGAGGACTACGAGTTCCTGCGCAGACCCGTGTACGAGAAGCCGGCGCTGGATGTGCGTGCGCTGGGTGAGCTGGGCCAAGCCGTCCGACTGGAGCTGAGCGGCGAGGAGAAGCGCAAAGAAGAAGAAAGTCTGCAGAAGCACCAGATCAACATTTACGTCAGCGACAGGATCTCGCTCCACCGCAGATTGCCTGAGAAGTGGAATCCACTGTGCGTAAGAGATTAATGCAGAATAATCCCCCCCCACACACACACACCAAAATCCACAAAACTAACATGAACCTGCCAAATGAGAACATCCATCCCAAGTGTCTGTTCCACACATTTCACAAGAGGTCATTAGAGTTCATTTTCACCTTTTATTAGATTGCCAGGAAATCAAACTTCATATATATGTATTTCTAATATATAGACTGGAGTGATCTAGTGTGTCTTGTCAAGTTCAGTTCACATTTATTTATTTACATTTTTTTTTTATGCTTAACACTGTGATGCTGGAAGATCTAGCTGAACTTCCTGGCTGATGTTTTGAGGTCTTGCTTTGGTTTGCCTAATGATAATCTGGCGTCCTCGGTTTTCTGAAAAGCACCAGTTCCCCAACTTTTTCCCCCCCCCGCGAAACCATCCAAACAATTGCAACACTACTCTGCCACTCCCATGCTTCAGTTGGAGATAATGATCTTTAGATTAAAATGCCACGACCTATTTTCTGACACATCATTAGAACAAGACCAGATCTGACTACATACCAGGTTTCATTCTGGTAATTCTCCACCAATTTCTTTGTTGTTATTTTATGGTTTATTCGAACTATTTGGGCCGTAGTTCACCCATCCATGGGGGTTTAGATGTGTCTGTGGGGCCCTAAGTATATACGTTATATATATATATATATATATATATATATATATATATATATATATATATATATATATATATATATATATATATAAAAAATACATTTGAAGGTACAGACCCTCCTTATGATATCTCTTCATCATGGCACTTGTTAGTGGGTGGATTTATTTGGCAGCAAGTGAACATTTTGTCCTCAAAGTTGATGTGTTAGAAGCCGGAAAAATGTTCAAGGATTTGAGCAAATCTGACAAGGGCCAAATTGTGATAGATGTCTAGGCGACTGGTTCAAAGCATCTCCAAAACTGCAGCTCTTGTGGTGTTCCTGGTCTGCAGTGGTCAGAAGGTATCAAAAGTGGTCCAAGGATGAAACAGTGGTAAACCAAAGACAGGGTCGTGATTGATGCACGTGGGGAGCGAAGGCTGGTCCATGTGGTCCGATTCCAACAGACGAGCTCCTATAGCTCAAACTGCTAAAGAAGTTCATGCTGTTAATGGTCGACAGGTCAGAACTGTTTTGGCAGCAAAAGGGGGACCAACACAATAGGCAGGTAGTCATGATGTTATTTCTAATTGGTGTACATCCAGAGATGACGTTCTAGTTTGCTCCTACTGTAAATAACTTTCACTTTTTAGAATTTTTACTTAATGGAATTCTGATCTGGTGAAATGCAGTTTTTAAATGTCTGATTTCAATGAGTCTGGTGTTTGTGCAGTGTTGTTGTTGTTGTGCAATCCTATCCTAATCCTAAATGTCCCATCCTAAGTCAGTGTAGACCAAATTCCTAGAATTTGTAAGAACTCCTATAAATTGTGTCATTTTCCTCACAGATGTGTTTGTATAGCATTTTTTTTGCACTGGTTCTTTCAATTGGCCAACTTGCAAACACAACACAATGTTTCTGCAGGAATAAATGCTAATGTTTGTGTCCTAATTTCTATCAGATGCAAAGACCTGAAGTATGACTACCGCAGCTTGCCCTCGACATCAGTAGTGATCGCCTTCTACAATGAAGCCTGGTCTACGTTATTGCGCACGGTGCACAGTGTTCTGGAAACCTCACCTGATATTCTACTGAAGGAGGTCATCCTTGTGGATGACTACAGTGACCGAGGTACAGAGGAACACCTACTGTACAGTGCAGCTTCAGCTAAAGCATTATGTGCATGTCATCACTTGGGTTTATTTTTGGAACCTGGCAAACTGGCACAGTTTACTGATCAGCTGTACAGTAGGATCACACACAGTACTATTTAATACAGGATTACCTGATATTATTGTGTTAATTCTTCTATGCGATCCTTCAGAACATCTAAAGCAGCCTCTGGAGAACTACATAGCTGACCTGCGGAAGGTACGTCTGATCCGAGCGAGGAAGAGAGAAGGGCTAGTTCGGGCTCGTCTTCTGGGTTCTTCCATAGCCACAGGTGATGTTCTGACTTTCCTGGACTGTCACTGTGAGTGTCATGAGGGCTGGTTAGAGCCTCTACTACACAGGTAAGAGCTCTATTCAGACAATCGGTCAAATAAAGCATTCAATAGCATCCAATGTACATGCAAAGATTTATCTTGATATCCATTCATCCATCCATCCATCCATCCATCCAGCCAGCCATCTATCCAGCTATCAATTTATTCAATCAACTAAACATTTATTAATTAATCAATTATTATTTTATTATTCTGTTATTATAGTCCATCCATCCATCCATCCATCCATCCATCCATCCATCCATCCATCCATCCCCTAAACAAACACCAACCCACCCATTCAAATGTCCATGCTTGAATTCATCCATCCATCCACCTATTAAAAAATCCATCCATTCATCCATCCATCCCTTACTCATCCATCCATCCATCCATCCATCCATCCATCCATCCATCCATCCATCCATCTAAAAACCCACACACCCATCCATCCATCCATCCATCCATCCATCCATCCATCCATCCATCCATCCATCCATCCATCCATCCATCCATCCATCCATCCATCCACAGATTTATCCACCCATCTAATCATCCATCCTTTTATCCTTCCTTACATCCATCCATCAATCCATTCATCCATCCTTCTCTTCATCCATACATCCCTCTTTTTATCCATCCGTCTATCTATTCATTATTCTTCACATCATTAGATCCAACCAACCAACTAAAGTGTTAACATTCATGCGATTGTCTCCCTGTTGTGTAGAATAAAGGAGGAACCCACTGCCGTCATCTGTCCAGTAATAGACGTGATCGACTGGAACACATTCCAGTATCTGGGCAACTCGGGCGAGCCTCAGATTGGTGGCTTTGACTGGAGACTTGTTTTCACGTGGCATTCTGTGCCCGAATACGAGCAGAACCGCAGACGCTCCCCTACGGATGTCATCAGGTGCTTGATTCTGTCGACATTCCAGCATAGCGGTTAATATTTAGTCAGCGAGAGCATATTGGTAGATCATGATCCTGTTTACACTGAACTATCAGATTTTAAGGAATACTCCATTTGCCTTGTGATTGCCAGGTGCGCTCTTTATTTTAGTCGTGTTTTCGATGTCGTATTTAACCATTTGTTTTATCTCTTTGTGTCCACAGTTGCTGTTTAATGTTTAACTGCCACCCACCATTAATTTACATTCATGACATTTGGCGGATGCCTTTATCCAAAGCGACTTACAATGATCTCATTTACAGTATACAACTGAGCAATTGAGAGTTAAGGGCATTGCTCAAGGGCCCAGAAGTGGCAGCTTAGTGGTGCTGTAATTTAAATTCATTACCTTCTCCAAAAAATATATTTCTCACCCCTTAAATACATGATTAAATAAATATGATTGTTTGTAGTGTAGTTTTTTATTTAGGCGTGGCTGGTGGTTTCCTGACAGTATCACACTTGCATTGGTGTGAATTTAAAAATGACAATATTAAAATATAGATGACTAGATATAGATGAATATCATTAATTTTTGAAAATAACATATAATTAAAGGTACATTGAGCAAATGTGTTATTTCAGAAGTGTGTATCAAACTGGTAGCCCTTTACATTAATAGGTACCCAAGCAGTAGCTCTCACTTTTAAAAAGGTTGGTGACCCCTGGTCTATAGTAACTGCCGCCTGGTCAAAGTGGTAGGAATCAGGATAGCAAGGATACCAAACCCTGAGGGATAAACGAGCCACCTAAAACGTACCCTGTATGGACAAAAGTTTATGGACACCTGACCATAAGACTTGAATGCATTTTTGAGCTTCTCATTCCACATTTAGTCACCATTTGCTTTTATACTAACATCCACTCTTCTGGAAAGATGATCCACTAGATTTTGTGAAGATTTGTGCTTATTCAGCAATGAGGGGGTTTGTGAAGTCAGGTGCTGATGTAGATGAAGTGAGAAGGCTTGAGGTCCAGTCTGTTCACATTCATCCCAGAGGTGTTCAATAGTTTTGGAGCTGTATAGCAGGAGATCTTGTACTCCAACCCATGTAAAGTATATCTAGATGGCTTTGTGCACAACAGTATTGTCATGCTAGAACAGGATTAAGTCTTTTAGTTTGGTGGTCTAGTGGTTAGGATGCGGCGCTCTCACCGCTGCGGCCCGGGTTCGATCCCCGGTCAGGGAACCAACCCTAGCCACTCTTAGTGCCGGTCCCAAGCCCGGAGAAATGGGGAGGGTTGCGTTAGGAAGGGCATCCAGCGTAAAAACATGTGCCAAATCAAATATGCGGACGATCCGCTGTGGTGACCCCAACGGGAGAAGCCGAAAGAAAGTTTTAGTTTAAGGGAAAATAAATACCTTTATTCTCACCCAGAAGAACCACATATGGCTGGAAAAGTCAGTGTTTCAATACTTTTGCCCATACAGTGTATCAGTAGTTCTGGTTCTAAATCAGAGCCGGAACTCACATCCTGATTGTACTGGGCAAATACTCCTTTGTTTTTTTCCCCATGGATATAATTGGAGGGTTTATTTAAAAAATACAAATAAAAATACGCAATGCCACTTAAGGTTTAAATCAGGATACGGCTACGGATGTGTGGAGCACTACGTACACATACTTGCAATTATGTTACACCCCCAGTGTAAACAGTACCTTCTTGCTATATATGGAGTGTGTAAATAGTACCATAGCATTCTTTTCGCTTGGGGGCCTCTGTTGAATGTCAGCTTTGTATGAACTGAAATTTGCGTAACAATAGTCAATGGCATATAACTGCAGTGTTGATTTTAAATAGGAAATCTAATTAGCACAAGAATCCATGAAGATGAACAGCTTCTCTCAAGCTCTTTAAAAAAATAAAAAATAAATTGTAAGTTAATTCTTTTTTGATTTGTTTTAGATCTCCGACCATGGCTGGGGGTCTTTTTGCCGTCAGCAAGAAGTACTTTCATTACCTGGGTACATACGACACAGGGATGGAGGTGTGGGGAGGAGAAAACCTAGAGTTTTCATTCAGGGTAATTTAATGCTTTATTTATTCATTTCTTTTCACTTTTTGTCATTCCAATTGCATTCCAATTGCCATTTCCAACTCCAGCTGTCATGATGCACTGACTATTTAAGAATAAGTGCCATTATGCTGTTATAACAATAACCAATTACAGTGATTCATTTACAAGTTGCTGACCGCCTGACATGCAGTGCCTTCCAAAAGTATACACACCCCTGTCTGATCATCTCATATTACTGAATTACACTGACCCTCAGAGCATCACGTGTTGCCCAAATCTGTCGCGAGACCTTCAGAATCAGCAGTGAAGGCACCTGTAGTGTGAAGTGCATGTTGTTTAAAAGCTTTAAGGTTGTTTAACCAATCAGATTTTGAGTTGGTTACAATAATGTCGGCATTTTCACGACCTTTGATTGGATTGTCAAAAAGAGCACTAGTCAGAGCTCGCATACCACATCTGTGGCAAACTGCGTGAGCTGAAATATACTGTATTTGTGTGGATTAAATAGCTGTTTTTCATTCCACAATGGCAGACAGAAGAGAAGGAACTTGATTTGGTCACAGATACACTTACAAGGACATTTACAAAACTGACTTTTCAAGAAAAGCTGAAAATCGTGAGGAAATGTCGGACAAAACAGTTATAAAGATTTTTCATGAAGCATTTATAATTTTTTTGTTTTCTTTCCCGCATAATCGTACAAAACATTCATTTTAAAAACCCCCCGGAAAACCCGGTGTCATTTTATAAGGTTAATATCGATGCTTCTGCTTGAGATGATGTATGCTGGTGTTGCGGCTGTGGCTACAGTGAAAGGAGACTTGTTGAATTGTGTTCATTGGGTTTCTTGCTTCAGTAATCCCATTAATTCTCACTGTGTGGGATTCTTGTCTGTGATGCAATGCTCCGTTATATTGCATTTCTCTATAATAATATAATTTCGATGTTTTCTATAGCGGTGGCATCACAATGATGGTATTAAGAGGTGGATTGATTCAGGCAGAACACCACTGAAGGCCTTTGTGCAAAATTAACAGATAGTGACTGCTGAATTACAAATATAGTACACTGATCTTTTAGTGTGTTCGATATTTAATTTGGAAAAACTCAAAACCTAAAACCAAAACTCATCTCAGAAAAGATATCTAGTAATATGCAAAATTATGAGGCACATTTTTTAAATCACTATTCACTGTTCTTTATTTTTAGTATATATTTAGCATATTATTCGAATAATTGTAGAAACCTAGCATCATTTCTTTTGCATGTCCCTAAGACTTTTGTACATTAACTCGTAATTTGGACTATATAATGTACTATATATTGGGTTATGCTAATTTTTCCAATGTCTTTGTATGAGTTTATTCATCACAGGTGGGAAAATTCCAGCGAGCCCTGGCAGTATTGTGCACGAGACTAAGTCCTTCTTTGTCCTTTTTATTTTCCCAGATCTGGCAGTGTGGAGGGAGTTTAGAGGTCCATCCCTGTTCCCATGTTGGCCATGTCTTTCCTAAAAAGGCTCCCTATTCTCGGAGCAAAGCTCTGGCCAACAGTGTGCGGGCCGCAGAAGTCTGGATGGACAACTACAAGGAGCTGTACTACCACCGAAACCCCCACGCTCGCCTGGTACGCTCGCTGTCCTTCCTGTCATCCTGTACTTCTCCTTATCGCTTTGTTTTTATTCCAGATCCATTTATCACGTTCGGGTCTTGCAAATGGTAGCTCAACAACAGCGTAAATAGACCCTGATTGATTACCAGGGCTTTGAGAAATAAGATACAGATGCCTGGCTTAGCCACACACGTATTCACACAAGCTGTGAACATATTGAGTGACAGACTTTACCGAGTTCACTGCGGTGTCTGAGGTGACATAATCGAGTATACGATTGCAGTGTCTTTTATTTGTCCTTGATTAGTGTCAGTCTGTCTTTGCGCTCTGTTCCTTTTTACAGATATAATGCAAAGCTGGGGTGGGTGTGCAGGGTTTGTAGGTTATAAAATGTGGCATGAAACTAACTTTCATTTCTGATTTCATGTATGTTGAAGCTGCAAGGAGATAAGCTGTGTTTATATTAAGGGAAAGTGGTAGCTCAGTGGGTAAAGCTCTGAGTGGGTTATTGATCAGAAGGTTGGCGGTTCAAGTCGCAGTATCACCAAGCTTCAACTCATGGGGCCCTGGATCAAGGCCCTTAACCCTCCTTTTGGTGCTGTATCATGGCTGACCCTGTGCTCTGGCCCCAGCTTCCCAACATCGCTGGGATTCCCTGTGGGATCAGTAAAGTATTCTAAATAAAATATAAAAAAAAAAGAAATAACCGCTTTATCGCGTAAAGCTGCTTTAAGACAATGTTCATTGTAACGCATTAGACAGACAGTAACGTTTGAAAATCTGAATCAGATGTAGTACTGGTGCTTAGATTCGGACTGGTACCTCCATTTCTACTTTACTTGAACTTTAAATTTCTCTGGGACACAACCTTCACTATGACAAGTAAAATTTTGGTGCTAAACTCTGCAATTAGGGTCAAAAAAACAAGTTTCACTGTGTGATGCGCTATTATGTGTTTATTTTATTCAGTGTAAATACAGTTAGTTTGTAGTGAACTGCTTTAAAAAAAAAACACACAAAATAAACAAGGCCCAGTTGCAATTCTGAATCATTACGCATCTGGTTTTATGGTACCCGGGCACCCAGCTGGTTGTTTGGCCATTGCAGTCTGATGAATCATTTTCTCATCAGTAGGGGAAGTCATCCATCACTACTCAGTGCTGCTAAATAGGTTCGACCGGGTTCTGCTTCCAACAGCTGTCGCCCGCAATTCGGCGTTAGCAGTGCTCCTCTGTGGCCCATAGCTCAGCACTCCACAGTGTCTGAGGTGGCAGAGATGTGTGCTGAGCATACACATTCACCTGAACAAGCTCCCGTACCTCGAGCTGCTTCGCCCTCCGAAGTCTTACAGGATGAAGACAAAACCACAAATTCCTTTTCATATCCAAGCGCTGATAAAGTGCCACTGTGTGGGTGTTGAAATAGATTGTCCTGGCTGACGTGTCTGTTAGTACATGCCATTGTCGGGTTCGGCATTTTTTTTTTTTTTTTTTACGGTATTCTGGGGATTCTGCTTTCTCTTTACCAAGGGATATGCAAGGAAATCACAACTTCCCTGTGGAATATTCTAAATAAAAAAAAAGAAATAACCAAAATATAGAACAATTAGCTTCATGTCAGGATCTTCATAATGCATATCCAGGCACCTTTTATTTTAATGCTTTCCTCTTAAATCTTCTTTAAAGCTTAAATCTCACTCCATGTACTTTTGGACCATCGATGTGTGCTCTGGAGGTCTGATCAAAGCAAGTGTATAAATAAAAAAAGTACAAAAAAACACTTTGATATCTCAGTTTTGTAAGCGATTTCTTATTTAAAAAAAAAAATAAAATTTCCTAAATATCTTCCATTTAATACGTACGATTGCAGAATTTGACAGACGCCCGTACCTAGCAGTTCAGGGCCTAGTAGTGACAGGTTGATGGTACTGGGATGTGAACTCACCACCCTCCGATGATATGTTCAGTATGAGTTACCACTTCTACTACTATTCATGAAGCCTTTATTACTGATTAGTTAATTATGTAATCAGTATAGCAGATGCTCGATTTCTTTACACCATTGTCTTAAAAAAAACTATAGAGATTGTTTATGCATACATTTATAAATATAAATATGTTCCTACTGTACCTTTACACGGCAATCTTTTTTATGCTTTATGAATAGTAGTATTGCAAATAAAAACTAAATGATTAAATAAAATAATGGTATTGCACATATGAAAATGCTAATATAATATGATAATTAATAAAAAAAATTATAAAATAAATTGTATATATATATATATAAAATGATGAAAATTATACTGAATAACTGCAATGTTTTTTGTGTTTCGACATTTAATGGTTTTGTTTATAGACAGTTCAGACAACCTTTTTAGCAAATAGAGGTACTATTATTTTCTGTATTGGTTTATACTTCATGTGTGACTATGCAGGTGGCAACAGGGAAGCAAGAGTCACTGGTCACGTGAGAGCAAAAACATTGCTGTCTGTCTGGTTTTCAAGTTGACCTGCAAGATGTTTATCAATTTTCTGTCATATAGGCGTAGACAAATGTTCTTTCTTTTCGTTTGAATGTTCACCATCTTTGAATATATGCATTGTAAGTAAAATGCAAATTTTAGACGTTCAATCCTGTGACACTTTTTCAGGGTCTCTCTTCAACTGCTGAAGCTGTTTTGTTTCTTACTTTTTTAGTTTTTTTTTTTATCATGACAGTGGTGTGAAGAAATCTAGCACCTGCTATACTGATCGTTCAGTTGACTGATCAGTAATAAAATGCTCCACGAATAGTAATAGCTCAGTGGATGAGGTGAATGTGGATGAGGAAATTGAAGGGCATCTGTCAAATTCTATAATGGTACGTGTTATTGTTAAATATTTAGAAGAGATTGCTTACAAAACTGAGTTTTTTAAGCCATTATTTATACACTTGCTGTAATCAGACTTCCAGAGCACACATTGATTGTCCAAAAGTGGAAGTGAGGTTAAGACTTATTGCTTCATGTTTTCTCTTGAGTCGTTTACCAGCGAGCCGACACAATGTTATTTTTGTTTATCTCCTAAACCGCACTCGGCACAAACAGCTCTGTTTAACCTGCGAGGTCCTGCATAACGTTGCTTTCTTTGGTCATCACTCTTTGTCTTAGGCCTCTGTAGGCACAATACACACACAACACATTTATTTTTTTCTCCCAAAAAACACATTACTGTCTGAGACATAGACCCTGGCTGAGAATGAAATTCACACATCTAATAACAGTGTTTATCACACACCCCAGGTCCTGCTATTTTTCCCCGCAGTGTTTCTTGGCACAGTATACAATAAAAAATGTGCTGATTTGTAATCGGCACTAAATAATTCTCTGTTACCCATTTTCTTCTTAGGTTGGGTCGTACTATTTGCTATTCGTAGTTTAAAAACCAAAACAGAATACATATATATATATATATATATATATATATATATATATATATATATATATATATATATATATATATATATATATATATATAAATAACACTGTACTGTATCATAAAAATGTGCAAAAATAAAAAAATATGAATATATTAGCTATAATAATAAATATTGAGAAAAATAAAAGACGCATTTAAACTGAAACAAAAAGTAACACTCAAAATAAATAGAGTTTCATCCAAAATTAATAAAAAAAAGACACTTAACATGTGGTGTCAGTGATTTGCCTCTAGAGGCCGCTCTTGTACTGTATAGCGCAACCTGGAAAAACTACCTGTATGGATGTTTGCAATCCAGCAATCAACATTCGGTGCCGATTAATCGGCAAAACCGATTAATTTTTTGACCTCTAATTGTAATTATTATTATACGGACAGTTCACAAACAGCAGAGACATCTGTGAATTTTTTAATTTTTATTTTTTTTGCGCAAGGTGCTGTGTGCCTAAATAGAAAAACCATACACACAAAAGCTGGTTTCTATCACCGTAAATACCGTAAAATCTCAGAAAGGACATATCAACGCGTTCCCACGTTGTATTCTGCCATGATTAGGTATTTATGACTCTTCCTGTGCAGTCAAATATTGTTAAATCTACCTTTCTTTGTTGGATACACAATGCTGAATGAAAATGCTTAAATGAGTGTATATTCTTTATCTATTTCACTTCATGGAAATGGCTGATTTGTACAAAACCGTGTGGAGAAACTAACACAGTTGGCCTTTCCAGCAGGTGTACTTGTTATGTTTTTATGGCATGCATCCCTCTGTAAGTGAATTGCTTTTATTTTTGTGGCTAGTGACATTGTGTTTTGCAGTAATGGCAAATTTCTCCATTGTAGTGACAGGAAAATAAATTGCCTTTGCACTTAATACACAAAAGAAATAATTTTCCACACACTGCTCAGCTTTTTTTTTTGTAAGGATGAGCTTTACAAACACTTTTGACTCCTTTGGGGAGCAGTTTAGTGTTCTTTGAGAATGCTACGACAGCAGAAATGAAACAGAAAAGAACAAATTTGCAGCTGCACCATAACCATTTTTTTATACTGTTTGGTCTTTTTTTTTTTGGATGATTTTGAATTTGTTCATCCCATATAAACTTAGGTGGTGGCATGCTTGCTGACTGTGAGGGACAGTTTGTATTTGAGTAGTTCTCAATCAACATTTTCAATTGTGTAATTTGTGACGTTTGATTATAATAATTTTTTTTTACTTCAAATTCACTGCACCCATTTGGAGAGAATTCAGCACTTATAATAAGAGGTTACCCAATCGATGATTTTACCAATACCGATAGCTAGGTTGGATTGGAAAACTGATTAAGCAACCGATAAAGTGGGCACTGGATAAAAACCAAACAAACAGAAGGCTCCATGTGAAATAGTACTGAAATTTATAAAAAAAATTCAAAATAAAAAAACAGTACTGAATCATGAATATAACATAACATATTAAAAGAAATTGATATGAATATATTGATTATCTGATACTTATTGAGGTAAATGAAATACAAATAAATAAATAAAAAAGTAACATAAAAAATGAATAAAAAAGACATCAGTAATCAGCTGTTGACATCAGTGATTCGCCTCTAGAGCCCGCTCTCATACTGTATAAAGCAACCCGGAAAAACTATCGGTATAGATATTTGCAGATAATCTATAGTTCTAGCAATAAGCTAATAAATATAGTTATATATTTAATAAATGATCAATTTTAATTGATAATATAATACAGCATAGAGTCTTGCGTGTCAAAACAAACAGCTTGTGGCATTAGATTCACCCCTAGAGGCCACTCTCATATTGTACAACCCAGAAAAATTAGGTATGCACTGATATTGAACTACTGGTGCTGATTAATCGGCAAAACCGATGAATCAGTTGAACTCTACTCATAAAGAGATGCACAACATAGTAATGATTGTGTAGTGAAAAATGCTTCAGTATGGCATTCATGAATCTGAGAACACAATTATCTACTGCATTTTCTCAGAATTACTGATTACCAAGTAAACTCCCTTTGTTGCTCTCCTGCAAGCTGTGGGTGAATTTATAACAGGGATCTGGCTATTTCCAGTTCCAGTAGATGTAACAAGCTCTCTAAATGCAGCTCAACAATACTATTATGCCTGGTTGTGTGCATTTTATTTTTATCTAATCTTTGTATTTGTTCTCTAGCCTATCAAACACTAGGTATGAGGTCAACTGCAACCTGATCGCCAAAACAAGCAAAGCAGTAAATGTTCTACCCCAAGGGCACACTATTACCCAGAAGGACTTTGAAATACAAAATATAAAGAAGCAGGCAGAGATCTTCTGTTTGGAACTAGCTGGATAGGTCTCCCTACTGGAGAGACACTGCAACTATTAAACCCAAACCCCCTGAACCCTTTCATTGATTGAAGCTGTGAACATAGACTTCTTTTTATGCTTTAAAGTGTAAAGAATTCACAGGTCACCAAACTTCATGTTTGGATCGCAGTGTAATGCAAAACTTCCACATTTCCAAATTCCACCATTCACATACCTTGAATAGGAGTTAATGGAACTGACAGCTTTTTTCTGAAGTGGTGCTTAATTGCCGTATTTTTCGGACTATAAGCCGCTACCTTTTTTCCTACGCGTTGAACCCTGCGGCTTAAACAATGAAGCGGCTAATTTATGAATTTTTCCTGGGTTTTTCCCGGTTTTACAAACTCCAAGCCAAAAAAACTGAGCGACATAACATTTAGACCAATGAAATTTCCGAACGGAAACGAAAAAACGCACCTCACCTGTGTTCTGTTGGCAACCCTGGGGCATTGTCAATTGTTTGGAACCAGTGAGAAATCGTTTTGAACCCCTTGCCATTAGTTAAAATAAGGCAGTCGAGAGATCTGCAATGAGGGAATTTCAGCTAAAGCCGTTTCTTCAACACGGCACTTCTTTTCTTTGCTTACACTATCACTATTCTCATAAAAAGTTTTCCAGTGAACGCTTGTTGTGCACCACTACACTGCTCCATTATAACTAACGACAAGTTTGCACTGGTTCCAAACGATTCCTGACACGCTAGGGTCTCCAACTCCTAGTTCCAAAATGTCCTGTTTCCCTGCACTAATCTGTATTATTTCTATGTAGTATGCTTTCTGTAAAGTTAGATATTATTAATATAACATGCATACAGTCACATTTCACGAGATATTGAATGTTCTGCATATTGAAGCCACTAACCATCGTCATGAACTCGTTCTTGTTTCTAGGAGGCCTATGGCGATGTGACCGAGAGGAAGAAACTTAGAATGCGTCTTGGCTGTAAGGACTTCAAATGGTTCCTAGAGAACGTCTATCCAGACATCCATGTCCCACAAGATCAACCTGGCATGTTTGGAATGGTAAAGTGGCCAACACTGCAAAAACTCCTCATATAGTCAAGACACAATTTTATTTCTAGCCATAAAAATCTTTTTAATCTTATTTTAAGAATAAACTACTATGCACGAGCAGATTGTGTAAGATTATTATGCTTGTTTTAAAATAACTTTTTTTTTATCCGTACTTAGTAAAGCTTAAGGTTAGTTATTTTACCTGCAAATTGAGCTTCATTACCATCAGAGACATCAAGGCCTAGTATGTTTTTAAACTATTATTGTACTATTATTATAGAGGTGGGAGCTCAGTGGTTAAGGCATTGAAATTGGGATCAGAAGGTCACAAGTTCAAATCCCACCACCAAGCTGCCACTGCTGGGCCCTTGAGCAAGGCCCTTAACCCTCCCCTGCTTAGTTGTAAGTCGCTCTGGATAAGGGCATCTGCCAAATGCTGTAAATGTACATTATACTTTTTTGTTTAAGACTTTATTTTAGCTGCAATAACTGGTTTTAAGGTTGCCAGGTGCCAACAACACCAACACATTTATTTACTACCTTATAACAAATTATAAAAGTCTGCAGTATTAAGTCACTACACTTTTTCCAAACATTCACTATGGTTATTATATTTTGGAACGTTGTTCTTTATACAAAGATTAATGGTTTTTAGTTGAAAGTTTCTCATGTTGAATATCTTTCAGTGTCCAGTAATGATCTAAGTTTTTTATTTAATGTTTTTTAACGCTTATTTTAAGACATTTTATTTTCTAAAGCCTTTTATCATACGTGTAATTATATTGCTGCACTGGCAGATCATTTGACTTGTTACTAGTCTGTTTATTCTTAAACAATGTATTTATTTCCCTATAATTAGACAGATATTTTTTGCCGTGTTAAAGATGTATCTCTTCCAGTTTAAGTCTGGTCTTATTTCTCTCACCATTTTCTCATTCTGATCTTACTTCCAGCTAAAGAATCGAGGAATGATTAACTATTGCTTCGACTACAATCCTCCCAGTGACCATAACGTGGCGGGCAACAGGATCATTTTGTATCAGTGCCACGGGATGGGCCAAAACCAGGTAGGAGGCATTTGAACAATTCCCACGTAGAATTGCCTTCCACTGTAAATCTCCATTTTATGTTTCATTTTCTTTGTTCTCTTCGTTGCCTTTCTAACATTGTGCATCTGTAAATCCTCCTGCTGTCTTTTTTTATCCTCTGTTATTTGCACGTGTGCTAGTTTTTCGAGTACTCCTCCGACAATGAGATCCGCTACAACACGAGAGAGCCCGCAGGCTGTGCCGTAGCCGATCCCATCTCCACCTTCCTCAGCATCAATCTGTGCCGAAACCCCCAGCAAACTGTCCCCGAGGACCAGAAGTTTGTTCTCAGAGAGGTGAGCCGTAAGACACACGCCGTCAGTGCTGTGGTATGAAGGGAAAAGAAAAATCATGAGAAGTTGAAAAGCAGCAGGAGGCCTATGAATTAACTTCGGCAGGTGTTTGATTATTTATATACAGTCACAGTAATGAGCAACTTGGCATTTCTGAAACTGCAGTGAATATTTAGAAAAGGAACTCGGGACTATAGTTAGCAAACTCGTTGCTGTGAGAGTCATCGCTCAGTCCGTATTTTTATTTTTTTTTGCTGACTGTATGCTGATTAATAGCTTTACATCTGCTGGAATATGACAGGGCGCTCATTGCGGGAACACGCTCAGTCTGGCGTAGTTTCGAAACTCGGAGTAAACTCTTGTGAGAAGTCCAGCCAGAGTGCTCTAGGACAGTGGTCCCCAACCCCCGGGCCGTGGACCAGTCCGTGGGTCAATTAGTACTGGGCCGCACAGAAACAATACATAACTTAGATTATTTCCGTTTTATTTATTATTTGATTCTAAGCGATGTATTATTTTGGAAAATTACCAGATTCTCTCCGCCACATCTGTCTATGACTCACTCTTGATGCATGTCATGATGCCTCAGTCACATGTCTTACCTCCATCCGCTACCTTCTTAAAGGAGTTACCGCTAAATTCAAACCCCCAAGCGAGCAAAATGAACAAAAAACAACACAGTGGATTCACGATTATTATTAGATTTAGAAAATACCAGTTTTTATGCCGGTCATATCATTTTATTTTGTTGTATTTATACACCACATCTTAAAGGCCGTTCCGTGAAAATATTGTCTGACATTAAACCGGTCCGTCACGCATAAAAGGTTGGGGGCCGCTGCTCTAGAAGACCATCGCTGGCTTTATACCAGCAAATCGAAGACTCTGGATTGCACTGATGTTCGGGTTTGAGAAGGCCCGAGGCCTTGGAGTGCTCTCAGAGAGAAATCGCAAAAACAATGACATTCGGGCCTGTTATTTCGTAACTGATGGAACGAGGTGCCGGCGGCTAACCCTGCAGGGCTTCGCATTTAAAAGCGCAGAAAACAGCCTGTATTTATCCTGGTGTGTCGGATAAATTGTTTTACTTCAAGAAAATAAACAAACATTTCCCCTTAGAATGTGAGGACATGCCAACAAATCCAGTCATATTAGAAGGCTTAAATGTTGACGTTGTCCTCATGGTTATATTATATTATATATTATATTATATTATATTATAATTTTTTATATATATATATATATATATATATAAAATATATGTTATTTCTATACATTACATACAAAATCAGTTGTCTATTGTTGTAACTTGTTTGCAGCACGTATCATACATCCCGAATCTTCTTCTTCTTCTTCTTTCGGCTTCTCCCATTAGGGGTCGCCACAGCGGATCATCCGTCTCCATACCCCCCTGTCCTCTACATCTGCCTTTTTCACACCAACTACCTGCATGTCTTCCTTTACTACATCCATAAACCTCCTCATTAGTCTTCCTCTTTTCCTCCTTACTGGTGGCTCCATCTTCAGCATTCTCCTATCGATATACCCCATGTCCCTCCTCTGCACAAGTCCAAACCGTCTCAATCTCGCCTCCCTCACCTTGTCTCCAAAACGTCCTACATGTGCTGTCCCTCTAATAAACTCGTTTCTAATCCTGTCCATCGTCGTCACTCCCAACGAAAACCTCAACATCTTCAGCTCTGCTACCTCCAGTCTTTTAGTCACTGCCACTCGTGCATCCTGAAATGCTGTAGCATATTGTTAGAGGTGGAAAGGTTAATAAAATATTCTACTTAAGTAAAAGTACTGTTATTACATTTATATTTTACTTAAGTACAAGTTAAGATAAAAATCTACTGAAGTAAAAGTAGCTCAATTTTAATTTATTCGGAGTAAAATGCACTTCCTTTTTTTAACAGCAGGGGGTGGGGTGGGGTGGGGTGGGGTGGGGGTCTAGTGTAGTTTAAACAAAGGACAAGAAGACAGAATTCGCAAACTGGTAGTTTTTAATTAAAGGAACACCTTTTAAAATGAAAGTGCATTGACAAAAAATAAAATAAAATAAAACCACAGTTCATGACTCATGTTTTGCACATTTTCTGCAACAAAAAAAAAGTCATTTATGATAATGAGAGAAATCACATTCAAACAACTTTCGATTCGACGGCAATTCACTTTCAGTTGGGTCTCCATCTTTCTTTCTTGTGAGTTTAGTGGTATTTTTATTATTATTATTATTATTTTTACTCCGTAAAGGATGTAATTTAATATGTAGTTAAAATATAATACTTAGGAAAAAACCTACTTTTTAAAATGTACAATTACAAGTTTTAAAAACTAGTACGCGAAGAAACTCAATTGCAGAAACGCGGCGTGGTGTTGTGTTACTGCTCTTTTAAAGCATGAAGTGATGCAGGTGCAGTTAAAGGTTATGTGTGCTGGATTAATAATGAGCAGTGAAGCTCATTACTCCTGATTCATCTTCCTTGATATTTCATCATTACTGACAGACACCACACAGTTGTGCAATTGTTTGCGTCATTACCAGTTCAGAAGTCGCGATCAAACAAACAACTGCAGACGTCCCCGGATCACTAACTCCTAGTTCTGAATTTTATTTCCTTGTGCCACCGTGTAAGAAACATCAAAGTTAAAGGGAAATGCAGATGTATCACATCTGCACTGTGCTACCCAGAGATGTTTTTCAGCATTTGCCTGTAGGTACAGAAGACGACTGGAACACCCGTTGATTTAAAACCGAATTGCAGTAGAAGAAGCTGTCCTTTATTCTGATAGAAAGAATTAAAACTAAATAAAAGAAGTTTGAGCTTTTATATTGAGAATTGAAATGGTTCTATAAAATCGCATTAATGTTAGTTTATTGACTACCTCAACATTTGCTCTCGAGGTTTTCGGTTCTGTTCTCAGTGCAGCCATTAAGATCAAATTTATATTAAAATATATATATATTTTTTTTAGATACCCTTTTCCAGAGTAACTTGCATCTATCTTATTCATACTCATTCATACAACTGAGCAGCTATTTAAGCTCTCAGGGGCCCTCTAGTGGCAGCTTGGTGGAGCTGAGATTTTAACTCATGTCCTTCAGATCCGTTGCCGTAATCTGAGTTTAAATTTTTTTTTTTTTTTTTTTTTTGCATCTTTATTGTTAGAATTTTTTTGCTAAGAAAACTCTTTAAAAAAAAAACCTGAAATAATGGTATCCTCTCTGTCCTCTGCTTTACCAGGATGGAACCTTGTACCACGTCCATACTCAGAAGTGTGTTGAGGCCGTGCAGAAGGTAGACAATGACAGTCCTGGTCCTGCTCTGCGTCCGTGTACCAGTTCAGCCCACCAGCAGTGGTTCTTCCAGGAGAAGACATAAATTTAATACAAAAGTCTTACAGCACTTTATGTACAGCTCCAGCGCTCGAACGGGAGTCAGACAGATCTACAAGACTTTCTTCTGTATCTTCATCTTAATCGATTTTTGGAATTGAACTTGATTTTTTATTTATTCAAAAAAAACCTTTTCAGCTGCTGCCGCTTTGGTGGATTTGGATCGATTTCAGTAGACATTTGCATTTACGGCATTTATCGGACGCCCTTATCCAGAGCGACCTACATTTTCTTCTCATTCATAAAACTGAGCAGCTATGGGTTTACGGGCCTTGCTCAGGGGCCCGGGTGTGGCTGGGATTTATACTCATGATCCCTGGAGTTCACTGCCTCATCCAGCTTGTTTTTTTTTTTTATCTCTCATTTTTGATGAGATCTGAATTTGAATCAGTGATTATTTTTTTTATTTGGTGCAATTAATCTTACTCTTCATTAAACCAAATTCTCTCTGATTCACATGCAATATGTTCAACACAGAGCCTGGGACAATTCAAGCTTTTAGAGTAATCAGCTGATCCACTGCCCCACGGCTCCACGCTCGCCGATTTGATCCTGAACTTATTTCTTTGCTGTATTCATGTGGGTTTCCTTTGGGTTTTTCAGTTTCCTTACACCTCCTAAAATCCAGCTGTCGGAATCGCTATGCTAAATTATAATTCAGTGTGCAAATGTGCTTGTATGTTTTTTTTTTTTTGTTTTTTTTTTAGGTTTTTTTTTTTTTTTATGCCATTTGGCAGACGCCCTTATCCAGAGTGACATACAGTCTCAAATCTAAGTTATACAGTACAGCTAAGCAATTGAGGGTTAAGGGCCTTGCTTGAGGACCCATCATTGTCAGCTTGGTTGTTCTGGGATTTGAACCCACGATTCAAACCTTAACATGATCCAATAAACTGGTGTCTTGCACAGGGTTTCTGAGATCGGCTTGCGCTTGTTTCTAACATACTGAACGTTGTGGCATTTCTACCTGTTTAGCTTTAAATCTGAATACAGATATAAATATTTGCATTTAATGACCTTGTTATATGATCCTATACCAGATCTATGACCCTGGAAACAAAATAGGATCACTCCTGGCAACTCAATGCTCAGTGACGTTACTGTAGACAGTGTCGAAAAGTCACATTGGAGGCCAATTCGTCGCATCGTCTGGCTGCAGTGGTGGTTACATCACCGCTGCACTGCACATTACCAACCACTTGATGGTGCCAAATCCTCCATGTTCTCTCGATTACTAATGGACGCTGGCTTAATTAAACACCTCAGATTTCTGTAGTTCAGATCGAGGGCTTTAGGACAGGGGTCGGTCCAGCTTTTCCACAAAGGGCAAAGATTGTGGACAAGATTGGACACACCTGCTTTAGGAGGACACTGTGAACATGGTTGAAGTAATGAAGGAACATTGTAATCCAAGTGCACTGTATACAGATTTGGATGGATTAATACAGATTCACACAATGATATTTGGTGTGGGAGTGTATAGATAGAAACCTGTGTTTAGGCTCCTGTGCAAAACGATCAGATATGCGTTAATAAATGAGCAATAAGAGTCAGCGATCTTATACCTTCAAAAACCCTTTTCTTTTATTTTTGTTCTCTTTTTATACATTACTTCCCCATGTATTAAACTAGTTATGAAGAGATTTTAATTGGTCTGAGATGTAAAAAGTCTCAGCATGTGCATAATGTGCATTAAATTGCTAAGGTATACACATTATGTGTAAATATATTCAGGAAGTGTTTATTTATTCAGCCCAGCCAGTGACCTTTGAGATACTCCACAGATGTCCATAAAACGTCCATGGATAAACAGGTGGTTGTTAGACCGTTTAGCTGTGGATTTACACCGGAGCTCCGAGAGACCTTGTGCCGTTGATCAAATCTCAAATCCTTGTATACGGATGAACAGATGTTTGAGAAGAAATCCAGTCTTCTGGACAGCTGTGTCCCAAAAAAAATAAAATAATGAATTGTATTATTTTAACATGTTCAAAGTGTCTCATGCTGAAGTAGCTGTTAAAGTAGTTCAGAACAAATATAGCAGATTTTTATTATTGGCTTTTGATATTGATTTCATTTTATAATGGGGAAGCATGAGGAAGAAAAAGGCCATGGCCTCATCATTCAGGTTTCCAACATTTTCTTGATTTGAACCTTTCAATGGAGTTTGGATTTGGGGTGGTGAAAATTGTTTTTTTTGTGTCCTCTATGTCGGTTCATCATTATGTTGGTCTACATGAAGGAGAACATGTTCTGTCTATCAAGGTTTTTTTTAACATGAAAAAGAAATTATTTGAAAATAAAAAATCCTTTGGAAATTCTGAATTGCTGAATTCTAAATTCTTTTGTCTGAACATCCATCTTGAATGTGTGTTTCTCAGGTTGAAAACAAGAATTCTCCTTTCATTAATTCCTTTCATAGCATACTTTAGAGCACAGGTCCCCGAACTCTTTTCTGTGGAGGCCACATAATTATTGCGGAGATTGTGTTCTGATTTTAAATGTATGTGTTTTGCCTTCTAATGCTAGATTAGGTTATTTTGTTCCGCATCGTACCATAAGCCAAATGAGCATTGCATTTCAAGACATATATAACCTATTAAAAGAGCATCATTACTATCATAATGACATTTTTTAATCCGTGGTTGGTAGGTGAATCTAATAAATAATCATGCTATGTTAATAACTAGAGTTCGACCGATACTGATAGCTAGGTTGGATCGCACTTGCCGATAAGCGATTAATCAACCGATGGATCCTGGATAAAACAAAAACAAAAAAAAACACTCCATGTAAAATAGTACTGAAATGTATTACAAAAATCAAACAAAAAAAACAGTGCTAAATAATGCAAATGTGTGAAAGGAAATATATACGAATATTTTCATTTAAAATATAATTATATAGTTTATACATTCTAAATAATAAATCTAATATAGCCCTCTCTGTTCAGCGTGCAGTCTCGTGTGCAAAAACAAACGGCGTGTAGTGCCAGTGATTCGCCTTTAGGGGCTGCTCTAGTAATGACAGTGGAAAAACAGGAAAAACTATGTTTGGATTTTTGGATCTGTGCCTCGAACTCTATTCATATCTAAGGGATATTTTAGTTTGAAAGCCAACCTTTTTTTTTTATTATTATGTACAGATATGATATGAGAGAAACATTTAAAATAAAACATTTTAAAATATGTCTCTGCTATTGTTCAAAGGGCCGTTCCAAATGTTGTGGTAGGCTGTAGTTTGGGGACCCCTGCTTTAGAGAGTCCTCATGTGTGTTTTTTGCATTGATTTTGAGGATAGAGGAGGCTATGTTGGCATTTTACTGGCATTATGTTAGACTTTGCTGACATTTCCTTCCTTCCTGAAGTTTAGTACGAGTGCATAGGTTACCATGGCTATGCTGCAATAGGAGGAAGAAGTAAATGATGAACAATATACTTGCATCATTTTATTTACAGAGTCTTCATTTGGGTTTTGCTTGGTTTGAGTCCTTCATTTGCAAAAAGTCTTCGAGGTTGAAACATGTGCCGTTTATGCCCTGTAGTCCTTCCTCGTGACTCATTCATGACGTGCGTCTGCTGGTATCTGCCACACTGCATGGGTCGCCATTGTTCGATGCCATCCGCCTCAGACTCGGGTGGTGGTGTTGGGATAAGTAGCCCCCCATTGCTGCTCTGTGACAGAACACACTGTGGCACTTTGAACAGAGGGTCCAAAAACCTTTCCTTCCTCTCTACTGATAAAAAAACTCTTAGCATCTGCGTCTCTGAGCATTGGGCTAGATTTCCATGGGGTGTTTGTGGGCTTCGGTCTTTCATAGAGCATAAGCGTCTCTGTCAATGCTGTGTGATGCTAAAAGGGATAAGACCTGTAATGCGTTTGGTTGGTAGTCTGAGAAAACAGTCAAGATAAAAAAAAAAACTAAACGATTTTTGTACTAAACACAGCTCACACCTCAGACTGATCCATTTGGGAGCTTTGATATTGAGGCAGCTTGCTCGCCTACGTGCCATGTGTTGTGTAACAGGCTTTGTGCACACCCCAAACCTCTCTTCTCTTTCAAATATTGAATACCAGAGTTCGACTGAGGGACCTGTCTAAGTCACTAATAGCACTGATTTGAGGCTCCATGCTGTTTTGAAAGATGTATACGTAGCTACGGTGGCATTTCATGGAAATCATTGTATAATCAGCTTTTTAATGTCATTCTTATGTACAAAAGATTCTTTGATATTGCTACGAGTGTCAAGCACAGTTTCTTTCCATCAGCTGTCATGTGTTATGTGTAGATGAGTGAAGGGTTCTGAGAAAATCCTGAGCACGGACACTGAACTGTACATTACAAAAAAATTATTCTGTACATTTGCACTCATATCATTTGTGCCACCATGTTACTTGCCTTATACTTCATTCTTTTACTTAAAAGTAAGAAGTAAAAAGTACAGATACTTGGGTTTAAAAATGTCATAAATGAAAGCAAAAAGTTGTCAGAAATATAGTAAAATAAGTAAAAGTACTGATACCAGAAGGATCTACTTAAGTACACTAACAAAGTTTTGGTACTTCATAACTTTCCAAATCTGTACAGTACATAATAATATCAAAAGTTTCAAAGAATGTGGAGAAATCTCTGTGCACAAGGGAGGAGGGCAAAAATCGATACCAGATGCCCGTGATCTTCAAGGCCCTCAGGTGGCTCTGGATTTAAAATCTGATTCTGTAATGGAAATCACTGAATGGGCTTATTAACACCTCCAGAAATCGCTATCTGTGCCATGTCTTTAACAAATGCAGGTTAAATAATGCAAAGAAGAAGGCATGCGTGAACATGATCCAGAAATGCCACCATCCTCTCTGGGCCGAAACTTATTAAATGTACTGAGGCAAATTTTAAATTCTTTTTGGAAACCTTTTGGACAGGAGATCAATCATCCGGTTTGTTATCAGCGCTTATCAATTGATTCTGCAGGAGAACAATGACCCCGAGCATACAGCTAATGTCATTAAGATGTAAGACTTCTACATGGAATTCTAGTTGCCATAGCAGCAAGGAGGCAAAACAATTGAACAGCAACACGATACAGAGTGCTGCTTTCAACCCGAACTGCTTGCTCGACTATTCTCAACCAGACTATTGATGAAAATTGATTTAGTACATTGGACATCAATATGTAAGGATCGCAAGGAAAGTATCGCATGGTTTGATCAGTTAAGAGGGAAAGCTAATGCTATTTCATGCATTTTGAGTTGGATTCTTGTGCTAAACATGGGAAAAGTTTGAAAAAAAAAATATTCGGATGTGTAACGGAGTATTTCTCTGCCAAATACACTCCTTCTGGGGTTGTATAATTTTCTAAAATTTCTTTTCGAGTATAACACTTTGAGGTGTCAGGAAGAGCGGAATTGCTTGTATTACACTTCTCCTTGAAACCAGCGCGAGAGCACACCCGCCACCATGCTTCATTTAGTTATTGAAGTCGTCAGGATTTGCTCTAGAGGAATGTCTCCTAAGAAGCGTATTTTTAGTTGTGAGGGAGGGAGAACCTTGTTTAGTACTTACCATATAGACACATCCTGCTGTAGTTGTTGTTGCTTCTGTTGTTCTTGATGATCAGTTTAAGGCTTGGGATCCGATTCTGGATCAGACATGTACGGATGGATCTGATTGTTAGCCGTAGTACATTAATAAAGTTTATAAAGACTTCGAATATTTTATTTCTGTTTAATTTATGGTTATGTCACAGCCCGCAAACAATCGCTACACAAAAGCTGAGCGTGCATGTTACTCTTTAACTCCGCCCATATCACGCCTTCATGAGCTCGGCTGTTTTCTGAGAAAAGCATAAAGATGGATCTTTTTTTTTTTTAAATCTGGTCAAACTAAAGACTATTTGGAAATATGAAGGATGCAATACTACTATATAGGGCCTCAAGATTACAATGAGTTTGGAACACTGAACACTGTGTTACACTATATTTCCAAAAGTTTGTGGACACCTGGCCATAAGATTCTCATGTGCTTTTTGAACATCCCAGTCCCCTTTTGCTCGTATAATAACCTCCACTCTTATGTGTAGATGTTCCACTAGATTTTGGAGTGTGCTTGTGGAGATTTTAGACATTCAGACATAAGGGTGTTAAAAGTGAAGACAGGCACTGTTGTAGGGTGAGGTGAGGATGCCTGGGGTGCAGTCAGTGTTCACATTCATCCCAAAGGTGTTCAATAGGGTTGAGTTCGGAGGTTTACATAAGGAGATCTTTTGCTTCAACCAATGCAAAGCATATATCCATGCTCTGGGTCTCCTAGTTCAAGGGAAAATTTGATGAAGGGAAAATTTCATGCTTCAGCATCCAAAGGCACTCTATGCAATCGTGTTCCTTCAGCTTTACAATAACCACACATGGATGGAAAATACAGGTGTCCCAATGCGTTTGTCTATGTAGAGTATGTCCCCTTTAAGGGAGATTTTTGGGGGGATTTAATTTTTTTGTTCACTAAAATCAGAATCTTTAGTCTTACTGGAGTCTAGAGTTAATCTATTCAATAATCTAAAGCAGGATTCATTTTCCCACTGGCATGAAGGTATTTCAACCCAAGATCCATTTCCACAATTCTGCCAAAGTTCTACATTCTTATACCACAGCAATTCCCAAAGATTCCCAATCCCAATGATCCGTAAGCCTTCATCGGTTCAAAGCATGTACAGTATAGCTACCTATAATGTTGTTATAATTATCTACCATTAAACATCAGTCAGTTCCTCCTATGCTATAGCAGTTATAAATAACTGCTCCCTTCACAGCCTCTTTGCTTTTCACTTTTTGTCCTACTGCTTCTGTCAGAGGCATTAAAGCATCTTCCCAATGAATGCAGAATGTAGATGTCACTGAAAGCCTTTAGACAACATGGTGTGCTGTGGTCTTTCTATGCCTTCCTATTAGGCCATTATGTTTGATACAACTCTCTGCGGGCTTTGATTACATTATCAACTTCAATTGCACATCCCATTTTTTTTTTTTTTCCATTTTACATGTCTTTTTCACGCTGCCTTTCTCTTCCTGCTTGCTTAAACCAAGGGAGCGCCTTTTCAATCCGTTCATTTATTACCTGGCGACACCCTCTTTCAGCGTTGCTATTTTTTTCTCCAAATTTTGATAGATTTTATGTGGTAACCATTAAAGACTGGAACATACATTTGTATCCTTTTCTATCTGAACACTGCAGAGTGGTTTTACAGGCAGCCTCGATGCAGGGCTTCACTATAAAGCCTTTTCAGTGGAAAAATCTCCATTAACAGAGTAATTTAGCGCAGAATTAGCCTGTATCCGGCAGACTGGCCCAGAACAATAATGCAATCATTCAGCATACTTCATTTATTCTTGATGGTCAGTGGTCTGTCCCTAACTGCCTTAGCCATTATTGATTATGTCTGTCTTCACCTTATTAAAGCTTGACATCTTGAAAGGTCTTTCAGAAACATGGTACAAAAGAGAGATATGCAATATGGTCAATGGGAGCAAAAATCCAGCTGAAACACTAAACTTCTTCTCTGTGTTTTATATATATACAGGATATTTGCGTATTAGAGTCTAACACTTTTCCAGCCATATGTGGGTTTTCCACAATCTGTTCCCACAAAGTTGGAGGCACACAGTTGTATGCGCTAGGTTCAAATGTTTTCATAGGCACAAACCTGTTCCAGCATGACAATACCCCTGTGCACAAAACCAGTTCCATGAAGATATGCTTTTACATTGATTTAAGTGGAAGATCTTTTGTTATGAGCTCTGATCTCAACCCTGCTAAACATCTTTGGGATGAATTGGAAAACTGACTGCACCTTAGGCCTCTAATTGCCTCCAGATATTAGATTTACATTTACATTTATGGCATTTTTGCAGACAACCTTACTCAAAGCAACTTACATCTATATTTCATTCATTCATAGCAACTTAGGGGTAAGGGACCCAGGAATGGAAGCTTGGTATGGCTGGGATTTAAACTCATGACCTTTGTGTCTAAAGTACAATGCTTTTATCGGTTAACTGACTATAATTTCCTGGAAACGAAAACACAAATTAAAACAAAAAAAAAAACGTATATGTTAAAATATGATGAAAATATGTATCTTGTTTAAGCTTTGTGGTTTAAGAAGTTGCAACAATTTTATAGTACTGGTGCTATATGTAGTGAACAACGCTACAGTTTCAGTGCAGCTAATGTCAGAGTGCCAAGAGGAAACTGAAAATCTACGGCTTGTAATAAAACAAATGAAACAGCAATCAATCACGGGCAAAAAAGCCTATATCTTGGATGGATTTACCATTAGAGGCTTATAGACTTGCTAAAGGTCAGAACGAATATGAGACCATTTTTTGTTGGCATTCCAGAAGCATGGCCCCCTTTTGGTGTCTGTAACAATTTATAGGTACTACTTATTTAAAAAAATGGTCATCTTTTGTTTTTTGTTTTGTTTTGTCTAACAGGCAGAATAGACAGTTGTTACTAAAAGTGAAAAAATGTCTGATATCCATTCAGGTAGCTGGAAACCATCAGACTGTCCAGTGATGGACAGTAAGGAATTAAATGTAATTTGTTACTGTACTTCAGTAGGTTTTTCGTGTACTAATGTATTTTCATTTGAGGAGACTTTTACTTTAAATTCACTAGATTTCAAAATCAAATATCGTACTTTTTACTCAATTTCATCTTGTGAAATCAGTAATTTATTTTTATTTATGCGGATAAAATCGTAACTGGTCAAACCACCAATCAGGGTTGACGCGCTCTGTTTTGAACTTGTTTTGATTGGCGCTCGGTGTATCTACTGATCACCAACATACAGTTCAGCATCAGTTCAGCAGCAAACAGAAAATTTTAAACGGACTAAATTATGAAGAAACTCCAGACTCGGACTCGCCATAACACCTTATTTGCGTGATTTTTTAAGTAGTTGAAAAGAAGGTTTTGGGCTCATTGTCATTTTAATAAAAATCAATAAGTGTTTGGGTCATTAATATCATTCTATTAATAGATCAGTGTGCTGAGAGTCTTTTCACAAAAACTGAGTTGATTAAGTAATGAGTCTTGTGACAAAAATGATAATAGGAACATTATAACCATAATAAATCATAGTATTTAGGATACTTAAGTAAATTTTTAAGCAAATACTTTTGTACTTTCACTAAAGTTTAAAGGGAGCACTTGCATTTTTACGGAAGTCATATTTTACATTGAGTGTATCTCTATTTTAACTCAAATACATAGTTTGTGTACCTCGTCCACCTCTGTGACTGTCTGAAGCTTTGCTCCACAACCTTTAAGAGCTAAGAAAGCAACCTCTCTCAGCTTTTCAGTGCCTCTTCCTAATCCTGGGTCCTTACAGGAAGCCGGTGGAGTCATGAAGGATGTTCGGTGATGGAAAGAGAGAATTTTCATCCCATTCCTGCCTGATATATGAAATCAAGTGGAACCTTGTCATGATTCAGCTTCCCTACAGGGGGCATTGAGTTACTCAGAGACCCTGTTTATCTGCAGAATAACAGCAGCTGAGCGTGTGTGTGGTCAGAGGGGATATAAACGCTCAGGGTGCTTGCATTGCTATGATCATCTGAACTGGCGCACGTGCAGCAAGGCAGAATGGAGGGCTTTAGCTGTTAAGATTTTCCATAGCAATCTGAGGAGCATGCAGGAGCAATCTGAGAAGCATCTAAGGAGCACAAATATACAAAAGGGAGACACAAAAACAATCGTCAGCTCCAGATTCAATCTGCCATATTGCCAGCGGAGGGTCATAAACGTTATAGCTTCCGAGATAAGAAGATGGATGCGATCTGCATGTGGTGGCAGACGATTCAGATATCGGCTGAATAGATTAAATAAAGTGACATAAAGCAGCTCCACAATAAACTGTACCGGGATTCATTTATTCATTTTAGAGATGACGGCGATACAAAATGTCTTCAGACAATTTCTTTTTATTAGGCTGTATGGAGTAAAATCAACTCAACCTCGATCAGGGAATTCTTCCTTTCTACGTTAGTGTTGCATTCAATAAACTCAGGCATGAATTACTGTACACACACACACACACACACATATATATATATATATATATATATATATATATATATATATATATATATATATATATATATATATATATATATATATAAATAAGTTTAGGACACAAATGCAAAGTCCACATTATGAACGATGATGTACATGACATTTATAGCAGCGCTGTTTGAAATCTCAATAAAGCGAGGAATACATTTCCATGGCGACGAGGAGACGAGTGCAGTCAGAATGCATATCACACTTGTAGGGCAAAATATGTAGTCTGCTCCTCATTCAAAGCCAAATCGAATGTTCTTGGCACTTCCTGTCAAAACAAGCGTGTTTCGCTTTCAGTGGGGGGAAAAAATTCAGTCGACATGTTTGGAACAGCCTGCTTTTCATGGTTGATAGATGATTATTCTCTCTTAAATTTAAACCCAATGATTGTGCATAAAGGATATATTATATTTGAGGTATTTACTCAAGTCTAGAATCACCTCCAGAATTATTGTAACCCTGGGCATGGATGACAGTATACAATAAACATGTAAACATACAGCTCAAAAAACCATTTATTTTTTTTAAGAATTTATATATCACCAACTTCTAATAAATAAAAGCATTTTGCATTGAAAATGTTCACAGCAAAATGACTAGACCTTCAATTATGCCAACCTTAACAGGGGTGGCCAGGGTCCAATTACACTCGTAATCACATTTTTAAACAACGAAAATAATTTTCCAAAATTGATCTAGGAAAACCTGAATCATATTTATATGACAATAATCACTCTCATTTTACAGTAAGGACTACGAAACTCGCAAGAGTGTCCAAAAAAGTGCGGTTTTCCAGCATTGATAAAAAGCGGGAGACAAGGAGTGCAGTTAAATTTGAATTCATGAATTTTATAAGTTTTATTTGCAAATTTTTAAACTGATCAGGCATTACAATATAACCACCTGCCTAATATTGTGTTGGTCCAGCCTTCGCTCCCCATTTGCATCAATAAGTCTTGACCCCTGGTTCACCACTGTTCCTTTCTTAGACCACTTTTGATAGACACTGACCACTGCAGACCAGGAACAGCCCACAAGAGCTGCAGTTCTGGAGTTGCTCTGACCCAGTCGTCTAGACGTCACAATTTGGCCTTTCTAATTCGCTAAAATTCTTATGTTTTCCCATTTTTCCTACTTCTAACATATACTTTGAAGACAAAAATGTTCACTTGCTGCCTAATATTTCCTACACACTAACAGGTACCATGAAAAAGAGATAATCACTCTCATTTTATGTCTGGTCAGTGTATGATAATTTTAATTAAGTATTTTTTTTTTTAGTAATTGCACATTATACATCATTTTAAGGTTGGGTGAGTGCCATGCTGCATAATTATATGCCATTGTTTGCATAATTATATATCTTTGGCTTTGCCACCGATCCTTAAAATAAACTACCAATATACCAAAATCTGGATTATTGGAGACCAAAATCTGGTTTCTTCTGTCAGACCCTCTATCATGTTTTAATATTTTGAACATTCATTAAAAAAAAAATGGCCATTTGGACATTCACCATTGACAGAAGGTGTGAAGTGTTATCAGATCTGAGGGGGTGTTACCAGCCATAGCAAGCACTGACATTTTCCTTTTCTCATACAGCAAGAAATCTGATCTCATTCGAGACAGTGACTTTACAGACTCCAGTGACTCAAAAACACATGCACCAAAATGCAGCCTTACATTTCAGAAGTAATAGTTTGAATCCTGTTGAAGCCACAGCCATCTGTGACTGGGAGCCATGGGAGCAAAATTGGCCATGAAGATGGGATGGATGTTATACTTTGTTCTTCCTGTCAGTCATAGTGACACCAGCCAGTATGTGCTTAAAAGGGTAGAAAGCACTTTTCCTGCTCCATGATACAGTGTAACCAGCAGTTTGAATGCAGATGAAATGACTGTCTTTGCAAATCTTGGAAGAAACTCATGTTTGACAACATCTTCTCTGGGCTGGGAGGTAGAGGTGGTGTGATTGGGGGGGAGCTGGCTAGCGAGTTGAAACTTCTCTCCAATTGGGAAGAAAACGAAAGAGAAAAATCAAGTCAAGAGCTTTTTTTTTGTAATTTCAAACATATATATCTGATGAAGTACACAGTGAAATAAAACTACGCTTCTCCAGGACTCTACATCAAACAACATACTACATGCTACATAAAACAACATAGAGCTAAATTCAGTTCTCCTAGCTACATGAAGTGCATTGTGTGCAACCTAGCAAACAAACAAAACAAAAACAAAACAGTACAGGACAGAAGAAAACCCAAATTACACAAATTAGTGCTGACCAGAATACATTCTGTATTATATGTTATATCAGGGGGGCAAGTGAAGGACCCCCTTAGGCAATAGAGACATGGGGCAGGGACCCCTGATACAAAATGTGACAAACATAGCCACTGATATTAATAGAAACCAATTATATTATGCTAATTATATTAAGTATATTATTAATGGTTTTTTATTTGTGTTGTATTGTTGTGTTTTAATTTTATAGATTTTATAGACCTTTTCCTTTTACTGTCACGTGGACTATTATACATTTACATGAACTTGTAATTTTAATCAAACTTTAATGTAACAATTATAATATTTAAAATTTTTGTTATATTTTATCTTTGATGTTTTTACCCATGTTTATTTTTTTTAAACAAAAATTTTGTGATTCAACATTAATAAGGAGACACACTGCAGTACCACTGCGGACCTCCTAGGGGTCACGGACCCCCGGTGGTTATGAAGACCCATATGTTATACAGTACAATGTGCAAAATTAAATTAAAAAAGGAAAACAAATAAGGGTACTGGTAACCCTATACACTTATGTATAGCAGCAGTTGGTGGCAGTTTAAAATGTGTGCAAAACAGCAGAAGCAGCTATTAAGTAAATGTGTAAACATAATATGGGTGGCACTATAGACATTGAATTGAGTATTTGAGTGTGTGTTTGATTTTTGGAGGGTTTGCCTAATTACAGCTAATACATTCTGAGTTATACTTTCTGTCTTCCTAAATTGGTATCGTAGCACTAGTCAGAGTAAATATTGCAGAAAGATGCTTTATCTTTATGTAATGAGCACGCTGGTGTCAAGCATGGCTGCTTTTTCTCGGCTGCTTCGACCTCAATTACATAAATGAACAATATTATTTATATTATTATTTCCCCAAAGAGAAAATAATCCTGTACACCACACAACAGATGTTGGAAATATTTCTAATATGAAGATATAAATAGAAATTCTGTTGACTTTAAATCTGACCTTTAATATGGACTAGATGAAAAACACTGTCCATATCACTTGAGTTGCTTCGAATGAAATTCGACTACGAATCCGGAATATTGAATGTTCTTCTTTCGGCTGCTCCCGTCAGGGGTCGTAACACCAGATCATCCGTCTTCTATCACCACATACATAAACCTCTTCCTTAACCTTCCTTTTTTCCTCCTTCCTGGCAGCTTCATGCTTAGCACATGACCAAACCATCTCAATTATGCCTTTCTCACCTTGTCCAAAACCACAACATCCTACCAGAGCGGTCCCCAATGAACTTGTTTCTAATCCTGTCCATTCTCACCACTCTCGATGAAAATCGCAGCATCTTCAAATCTGCCACCTCCATTTCTGCCTCCTGTTTTTTTTTTTTTTTTTACTGAATATGGATTATGTCCTGAAAAGTTCTTTTTTCTGTTGCTTTTTATTTAAAAAATATAAATATAGTCAGTAGCTTGATGTTGGTTTTTCATGATCATATAGATATAAATGGAGTGGATAGAAATTAAGCAGTGCTGAACTTTTCTTTAAATCTAAAATGTATCCTTGTAATATACATACACACATATATATATATATACACAGCGGGTAAAATAAGTATTGAACACGTCACCATTTTTCTCAGTAAATATCTTTCTTAAGGTGCTTTTGCCATGAATTTTTTACCAGATGCTGGTAATGACCCATGCAATCCAAAGACATCAAACCATACATGTCCATTAATGGAGTTATGTGTTACAGTATATTGTGACATGAGACGAAGGAAAAAGTATTGAACACGATGCATTTAATACTTCGTACAAAAGTCTTTGTTGGTAATGACGGTTTCAAGACGCCTCCTGTATGGAGAAACTAGTTGCACGCATTGCTCAGGCGTGATTGGCCCATTCTGCTGTGGGTGCTGGCCAATTTATTTTTTGTCTTTGTAGGCAAGCATCAGTGTCTAGTTTCTAACTCTAAACTGATGCTTGCCTACAAAGACAAAAATTGGCCAGCACCCTCTTACCTCAGAGACTTCATCACTCCTCACACTGCACCACACTGCCTGAGATCTTCTAAAACTGCTCGACTGGTACCACCTTCTCTCAGGGTAAAAGGTAAGTATAACTCAAGGCTCTTCTCTGTTCTGGCACCAAGGTGGTGAAATA
Organism: Silurus aristotelis; assembly: GCF_946808225.1. NCBI lineage: Eukaryota > Metazoa > Chordata > Actinopteri > Siluriformes > Siluridae > Silurus > Silurus aristotelis. The sequence goes on from NC_139594.1 coordinate 16,655,615, forward strand.
AACTTCCCTGAGATGTCTGAACAGCAGAGTCACAGGCTATCAGGTAAAAACCTACCTTTTCTGAAACACTTAAACTAGCACTTTTCCAGATTTGCTTTGTCTTGAGAGTTGTAGGCTGATTTATCTTAAGTTTGTATTCATTGATAAGAGACTCAAAGCACTTTTGTATGTCGCTCTGGACAAGAGCATCTGCTAAATGCTGTAGATGTAATTATAAGACATCTTCCTGTCGAGAGTTGTGCATCTGTTGCTATTCTGACCACGTTCATTCATGAACAGCAAGTTAGAACACCCTGTCATCAAGCTCTCCTCACACGTGAGTTTCTCGCCGGAAACAACATTGCCACCCTACTTGCCAGATTAGGCTCATGTGGATTTGACCCTTTAACTGAAGATAAAGATCCAGCTCAAAGGTCGCTGTTTTGGCACCATTGCAGAGAAGGTGCTTGACACACTTGATGCTCAGACTTCTAGGACACATTCCAGAAGTGGCAGGAAGGCTGGAACTATTTTAAGGTGACAGTGTGTAAACGTAAATAAATAAAGTACTTTCTTGTAAAAAAAATAGCTAGTCTCAAAATTTGTTTATGTATATATATATATATATATATATATACTAGCTGAAAGTACCCGTGCTTTGCTACGGAAGGCAGAGCGCTAAGCAATATGGCAATAAGCAGTAAGCACTGAGCAGGACTGGATGATCAGAGATCAGAACGTAACCTCAACAAATAACGTACTACCTCTTTGTAGTACCGATACAGGGCAAACTACTTTAAAAATAATTTTTATCGTGCATCTAACATGTAATAAGAAACAATGTAGTAAGCTTCATGAGGATCCGTACTGTTATTCCGAAGAGTTTACAATGCGTGAGAAATCGCGTTTTTCGCGAGTTAGCCGCGATCCAGGGCGAATTTTTCAAAACCCTTTCTTATTGAGAACCTAAGACCCACGAGGAAGGTATGTTCCAAATTTCATTGCAATCCGTTCAGTGGTTTTTGAGATTTCGTGATGAGTGAGTGAGTCAGTCAGTGGTATTTGAGCTTTATATATATATATAGATATTGGACTGCTTTGCCACACTAGATCAGCCTCTCCAGTACTTCTCCAGTAGGTGGCTGGGCCGTGAAGAGATTGTGGGCAGGGGGCTCCACTGTCGTGCCAAGATACTGACCTTTTCAGCAAGGAAATCGATGAGGCCCAACACCAGGAGCTCCGGAACATTTATGGCTGTCAGGATGGAGAAAGGAAGTTCATGTGTGCTAATTGCCTGAGGTTGCTGCCGCTCCTACTGTTTGGGTTCAGGTGCTGTGGCTGTGTGTCCCTGTGGAGCCCGCTGTGTGTCCACAACAGCCCTTGGGAGCTGCTCGGTTTCCTAACAGAAGCTTGCGACAGTGTGCTCATCAGCTCACACAGGACTGAGCATGGCACACTAATACCTCACATCCTTTCACACTGCTCTAGTCGAGCGATTTGCACATGACTGGTATTACTGGTGATTTCAACTTACTCAGGGACAACTCTAGTGTACAAACGCTTATTATTCTACATTTATTTTACTCTTTTGGACTGGACACTGCACAATCTCATTTCCTTACATGGTCTCAATTCAACCAATAATGTACAGTATTCAGATCACTATGCATTTCCTTTCAGATATGGGCCATGATAGACACCCAGTGTATACTGATTTATAAATGGCCACAAGGGTACAAACTTTGTTAAAAAAAAAAAAAAGTCAACCCTGCCATGAAAACTATCTGAATCCAATTTATTGGATAGATTTAGTGATATTGATGTGACTGTGCCAGTATTGACCATTTATTGCAAGAAGAAAGCACTACAGAGAAATGCCAATGCAGTTCAACTCCAAAAGAGAGAGAATGCTGGAAAGCTAAAGGCAGACACTACAAAACTTGCCCCCAAAACCGCCCAGTGTTTTAACGGTTCTAAAATACAATGATTTTAGTTAAAACAAACAAACAAATAAATAAATCAGTAAATTCATAATATTAGACTTCCAATAAGCATTTCCATGTCCAATAATTAGCCTGTATCCATAACATCACTGCAACCCATCTTCTACCAACCCGCAGAGTTCAAGTTCCCAGGTGTTATCTTACTGTATGTTTTTGTTAATGTCACTGAAATGATCATGTTATACCTGAGGTTGCCTGATGTTTCCTTGACATTCTCTGGGTTTCCTCCTACCATATATATATATATATATATATATATATATATATATATATATATATATATATATATATATATATATATATATATATATATATATATATATATGCATGCCTTAATATAACCAGGCATCCCATCCAAGGCATATAAGATGTCTCAAGGATAAGCTATGGATGTCCATTTCAAACATGAGAAGAATAAATACCTGAAGAGAGCGTCTCTGCTGAGTTTCCAAAACTAAAATGTCTTTCTAAGAATTATGTCCCAACAGAATCACTGGGTCTGCTCTTACAGTAATGACATCTGTTAAAAAAAAATTTCAGAGCAGCTTTTGACACTAGCGATTATGAAATATTCATAGATAGACTTAAAAACTGGGCTGGATTTTTAGGTCATAATTACAGTACAGGGACTACATGGTAAGTTAGAGAATGTCATGACCCAATGTGTTCTCCAGGGTTCAGTATTTGGAACTCTTTTATTCAATTTTAAAGGCTCCTTCTTTTTTTTTTTTTAACAAAATCCTAGACGATCACACATGGCCGCAGGAAGTGGGGGTGCTGCAGCTCCCCCTATTTGCGAGAGAGAGATTTTTTTAAAATGTAGGCCTATTAAAATTTTTTGCACAATTTATAAATTCCTTAATGAATATTTTAGGAAATGATTTTGACACACGTAGGCTGTTAAGTGTATTTTGGATTTTGATTTAATTATTTTGATTATTTTAATTATATTGATTTTTCAAGTTCATTTGTAAAGCGCGTTTTTTTTATTTATTTATTTTTTTTTTTTTAAATGGATTCAACTTTATTATATTATGTAAGTTACCAGTATTTACTGATATTTATTTCAATGCTTTACAGGCTTTAGTGTGTTGTTTCTTTGGGTTTTTTAAAATTATTATTTCAAAACAACCCCCAACCACCGCAACACCGCCGGTATTTGGTCCACTACACAAAAAAAAAGTGCCATCACAGCCCTATGTTATTTTTTAAAATGTATTCTAAATAGGCCCATAGGCTCATAGGTTTTTTTGTCAAAAAAAAAATAAAAATAAAAAATTCACAGCACCCCCTGTTCAAAATTACTTCCAGCGGCCCTGCAATCACAAGAGGTTTTATCAGCTCTCTAATAACCCTATTTTAGAGTATATAATAATATCATTATGTCAATGCCTTGAACACATTACCAGCTAGATGTGGCAAAACACTGTGCAGCTCAACAGAGATAAAATGAAGCTCAAAAGTCCAGTGAAAACAAATATGACTGATGTCAACTTCTGCTTATCTTTAGTGCAAAAAAAGAGGAAGTAACAGAAGAGGCCATATCAAATCAAGCAATTACTAATTAGCATTTGGGATTTCTTGTAATACAAGACTTTGAGTACATACTTACATACTATTCCTTTTAGTAGAGTTGATTACCATAATGCTCAAAACATTGAATGAGCCATAGTTCATTTGTGGAATTGTGGGAAAGCTTTGTTTCTCACAGTGGTCAGAGGAAAGATGATAAGCAGTTTATAAAAACAGTCCATTCATGACCAACAACCATGCCAAGATTACCTTGCCCTCATTCTGACATCGATGTTGTGACCATGAACTGAAGTGATGTACATGCTACAGTCTCCTGTAGCACACTTTTTCCATGTGGTGTGATGTGATGTGACAAGCATGGAAGGATGGCAGGTTAAAGGAGGTGGGATATGTGTGTGTGTGTGTGTGTGTGTGTGTGTGTGTGTGTGTGTGTGTGTGTGTGTGTGTGTGTGTGTGTGTGTGTGTGTGTGTGGGCAGAGGGGGTTGGGGGTTCCGAATGAGAACTTTCTGCATCATTATTGATGCACCTAAATACTTGACATGTGCTGCAGCCTCTTAAGGGTGTGATGAGACAGAACATGAGAAGATGAACAGTGATGAACAGAAGATGAACAGTGTGTATGTGTGTGGGTTTTTTTTCAAGTTTCTGTGAGATGTTTGTTTAATAGTGGAAAAAAACAGAAGTTGAATCTGGGTTTTCTTTCATGGAGACAAAATGACTGTATTTAGAGTGTAAGGTTTTTAAAATTACTTTTTATAACCATACCAAATTGTGAAATTCCAGTCAGGTCCTTTGTTGGTATGGTAAGTGACTAACATGACTAATGGCAACAGTAGCTTTAGTGATTTGTTTAGGACTATAAATACAACGATTTAAATATGTTTATGCCTTGTTTTATAAAGGAACATAATGGTACTACTTTAGGCTATCAGCATATGGACAGATGAGACATCTGTTTTAAATTTAGTGCCAGGAGAATAAACACATACTGTACATCTCTCTAGATTTTTTTCTTTTTATAAACATTCTGTTTTCAACATTTTTATGGTCAAAGCATCAATGGATTTGGTTTGCAAATAAGCCTGGAGAAAACAAAATTTATCTCCCCTTTTTGATGTATTATCTTTCTAAGTACAATGAACTGTATTCAGAAAAACAATGTCTATAAATTCATGTTATTGGGACCAACAAAGGGCCTACTTCCAAAACTACACCTGGTCCATTTTGTTCTGTGGATTTGCAATTGTCATTGTTATTATTATGTTTATTAGCCTCACTACAGTATTTTCTAATATGATCCCGTTCTGGACCTCACTCCACTTGTTGCTGCTCCCCAGGGAAGGTGAAGGTGTTGAAGGTGTTTTTCTGGCCAAAAGTGACAGCACAAAGCACAAAATCCACCACTAATCTCACACATCTTTTCCTGAGTTGCACTAGAGATTTGAACTAAAAGATAAAGTCATGTTCGTTCCAATATCCTGTCAAAGTGTCAAAGTTTACTTAACCAAGTTTACTTGCTGAACTACAGGCATGCTTGTTGTATATGTGGATATGTGGAGTACAAGTGCTTGTATGTGCTCTGTGGAGCCATTTAGGTGTTAGAAAGGTACAGTATATTGCCAAAGGTTTATGGACAACTGGTCATAAGTATGGTATGTGCTTCATGAGCACTGCATTCCACAATATTCCCAATTTGCTCCTATAGTTCTCTTCAATCTTCTAGGAGGATGTCCCACTAGATTTTGGAGTGTGCTTGTGGACCTTTGTGTTCATCAACCATATGTGTGTTAGTGAAGTCAGGTATTGATTTAGGTAAGGAAGGTAAGAAGGTCTGGGGTGCAGTCAAGGCTCCAATTCATCCCAAAGGTGTTCAGTAAGGTTGAGATCCACATACGATAGGAAAGGTCAAGTGTCCCAATAATTTTGCCCATATAGTGTATATTAGTGTGCTATTTAATCCTGTATAGTCAGTATACATATACAATCATTTATTAGGTCTGTATGTAAGCTAGTTGTAAATTGGGATTGTTTTGGAGAAAATGAGGAGATTTCAAGCCACTTTTACTCAAATACCATTTCCAATTCCAATTCCATTTGAATTCTGACTTCACCCCAGGTTTCCTCACCTCACCTACATCAGTACTTGACTTTACTAACACCCTTGTAACTGAATTAACAAAATCTCAAGCAAACTTCAGAATCCAGTGGATTTTAGATCTTCTGAGAAGAGTGGAGATTTTTATAAAAAGAAATTGGGACTAAATATGGAATAAGATGTTCAAAAAGCATATACATATCCTCAATAATAATGGACTCTTTCACTTGCTTTTCTGATTGGACGTACTTACCACAGGTAGTGTGTCTTCGTAGTTTAAAATTAAAGCATAATTGATGCATCTGAGCAGGCTTTATGGTGTATATGTACAAATTGCCTGTCAGTTCCAACCTGACCTGAATCAGTATTTGTTTTCTTTTTAATCCAGAAAAATCCTACAAGGTTTAATTTCAATGTTATAATAAATTATATGCAGTGCGCTTTGCATTATCTTTAAGTGTAGTCGAAGACAGAAAGGCATGGTAGGAATCTCAATTGCAATCTCATGGCAGCTCAATCTCAAGCTATTTTAATCCACACCATAAGATGTAAGCACACAATTTAAATGCACTCAGTCCTCCTGCCCAGTCATTCCCCATTTATAAATCATGGACTGGCTTTTAACCTTTCGGGAGCACATGCTCTTTCGTCTCTTTGAATGTGGCTCATTCCATAATTAATGCCGCTACCCTGATATCCTGGAGGGCCGTCTAAGAGTTAGCAGACTGCAACACGATATCTAGCTGTTGTTACCACTCTATGGTGACAAAAATAATGCTTAAAAAAATGTTGGCATTAGCAAACAGAGGTACTGGGCAAAATCATGACAAGGGAATGGTAATTCAGATTTTAAGATGTTAGACCTGATTGGAAGGTTGTGAGCTCAAATCTCATTGCCATTAATGGGCTGGAATTTAACCTTTCAGGAGCACATGCTACGGTAGATTTAAAGAATGCATACTTTCATGTGTCTATCCTCTCTTCCCACATGAAGTTCCTGAGGTTCGCTTTCGGGGCCGAAGCTTATCAATAACGTGTTTTTCCGTTTGGCCTTACCCTCTCACCCCACACCTTCACAAAGTGTGTGGATGCGGCTCTGGTTCCCCTGAGACTTCCTAAACTATATCAAAGACTGGTTTATATTAGCTTGATCAGAGCAATTAGTGGTCTGGCATCGAGATGTCGTTCTTGCTCGCATGCTGGAGCTGGGGTTTCGGCTGAATGCCAAGGAAAATGTGTGTTTTCTCCTTTACAGAATACCACTTATCTAGGTGTCATATGGGATTTGACTGTTATGCGTGTGCAGCTTTCCCCTGCCCGCATTGTGTCTATTCTTACGGCCATCAGGAGGGTCAGAGAAGGGCAGTCACCCACTGTCAAGCAGTTTCAGAAACTGCTCGGGCTTATGGCAGCTGCATCCAATGTGATTCCACTTGGCCTCCTGCATATGAGACCCCTTCAGTGATGGCTCAAGATCTGAGGATTCTTACATACTATCAAGGTCACGCAGTGAGCCCTACGTGCCTTAGATGCTCCTAGGATCGCACTCTCCGGGTCTTTTCAAGGTGATAGAGACTATTCTCCATTCCAGAGCTCCCTTCACAAGGAGGTTGTATTGAACAAAATGGCATCTGTTCTCTGCTTGATGCATTCAGTACTGATTGAATCCAGTCCACTGCCTGGTTGGCTCAGGAATTCCTTCGCAAAAGGGTTTGCCCAGTCCACCCTCAAAGCCTACGCGTTCGCCGTTTCTGCGTATCATGTCCCCGTCGCTCCATCTGAGCCCCCCTTTGAGCCCCTGGCCGAGGCTTCTTGGAGGCATCTCACAGTCAAGACTGAGTATCTCCCAGCTATCTGCTCTTTGAGGAGAGTAAGGGATCTACAGGCCCTCTCAGTTGCCCCTTATTTCTGGAGTTTAGTCCAGACATGGCCAGTGACTTCTTGCACCCTAGAGCAGGTTACATCCCCAAGGTGCCCTCGGTCGTCCCAAGACTTGATAGGCTCCAGGCATTCTATCCTCCTTTATTTTAGGCCCCAGACCAGAAGGAGCTGAACCGGCTGTGTCCGGTGAGAGCACTGGACACTTACATCCACAGGACGACTCCTTGGAGGAAGTTGGAACAACTGCTTGTCTGCTATGACCCTCCAGTTAGAAGCCTCCCTGCAAATAAGCAGATAGATTATTGACACTATTGCATTCTTCTATGAGTTTTCTGGTTGCACCGCTCCTTTCAGGGTCAGAGCTCACTCGACCCAGGTTGTGGCAGCCTCTAAGGCTTGGTCCTCTGGAGTGTCCTTTCAAGACATCTGCAATGTTGTGGGCTGGTCCACCCTGCTAACCTTTGTCATGTTTTATAACCTCGACTTTAGTGCCACTCCTGGCTCCTCTGTCTTTCGACCTAGTTGTGCCCATACACAGTACTCAGGGACTGGTCAGGTGGTATTGGACTCTCATTCCTGAAGCATTCATCTATATGCACTGCCACAATCCACACTGAGTGAAGGAGTGACTCTCTTATCCAGGTCGGTAAATCCACAGGACAGTGCAACTCAAGCAGAAAAGACAACAGACAAAAGAACTGATCTAAAAAGCTGATGTAAACTGTTGACTATCATTGACAAAGAGTGTCTCCGAACACTGTCACAGAGTACAGGTGTGCAATGATTACAGCAGTGTGCTAAGTAATAAGAGAAGAAGCTGTTGTGGAATCTCGGGGTGGTAGCACGGATGTTCCAGGAATGTCTGCCAGATGGTGGGTAGGTGAAGAGTTCATTAGGAGGTGTCAAAGGTTATTCACAATGCTGGTAATTTTGCAGATGCAATACTTATAGTAGAGGATTTCACTGGTGGGTGGAGAAGCCGGGTTGATATTATCAGCTTGTCTTATAATCTGCTGTATGTCCTTTACCCTTTGTTGCCTTAATGAGACTTTTCGTTATCACTTTGTGTTGTAGAATAGCACTACATTTTACATGTGTTAAATAAAGTGTATAACATATAATACATAAAATCGAAGAAAATATAATACTGTACGAAATATTATTAGAAAATCTGCATTAATATATATATATATATATATATATCTTTTTTTTTTTTTAAGGAGGTGGTAGCTTAGTTGTTAATGCTCTGGGTGCTTGATCGAAAAGTTGGCACCCCAAAGTTGGCAACACAAAAGTTGTGTTGGTCCCCCTTTTGTTCTACAGGAAACAGTTCTACAGGAGCTCATCTGTTGGATCGGACCACACGGATGAGCCTTTGCTCCCCATGTGCATCAATAAGTTTATCTTAGTCTCATCAGCCCACAGGACATGGACAAGTAATTAATGCTGCACAAACTGTTTGCGGGCTTTCTTGTGAGTCGTCTTAGAAAACCTCTGTATGACCCTGGCCACTGTACTGTAACATGTTTGTAGAGAACAACAATTCAAATGCCATGCCATGTTAAACATCCAGTGGTCAGTATGAGAAAATTGGACTCAAAGCACTAAAACTTTAACTGCTCTAATACAAGATACACAAATTTCTATGGTCCTGTCAAGCAGAAAAAAACATGAACATGATAAATAGTGTGGCTTTGCCTGGTTACACGACGTACAGCTGTTATCAACAGCTGCAATTGATAACAGCTGCACATCGTGTAACCAGGCAAAGGTTTTAAGCGGAACTTAGACCAGGTTCTTGTATATCAGTACAGATTTACTGTCCTCTAACCGGCCACAAAAGTGAATACATTTGTGGCCGGTTAGAGGACAGCAAATCTGTACTGATCTACAAGCTGCACATTGACTATATAAAAATATATACAAGTTTTATTTCTTTAGTATTGTCTTTTGAGAAGTTACACAAAAACGCTAGCTGAAATGTGAGTGGTGTACTTTTGTGAGATATATATACTGTAGCTTATTTAAGGTTTGAATGAAAAATTCAAATACAATATAAACTACACATAAAAGAGATAGAGGGAGGGAGGGAGAGTGAGAGAGAGAGAGAGAGAGAGAGAGAGAGAGAGAGAGAGAGATCAGGCATCAGTAATAATGATGAATGTTTATTGTGTAATGGATTCAATATTTGAAGTCCATTACTATAATTCAGTTAAGAGGGAATTAATGAATACTGAACAGGAAGCCAAGGTGAACCTGAGCAATGTCCTCTTGTGCCTAAGGCAGTCTTATGGAAATATGTTCAGGATTTCTTTCAAACATTGGCATAGTTCAATGCTGTGTGTGTATATGTGTACAATATACTGTCAATTTGGAGACTGGACATGCCTGGGGCAGTTTCAAAGCCCTGGGTCTGACTTGGTTAGATTTGTCAGAGTATATTCAGAGGGAACTGTCAGATCAGCAATTTTTAGCCATTATGTGTAAATAATGACAAAGGAATACCCCTGATGTAAAACACAAGGAGCTGCGGTGTGACAGCTTGTCGAGCTCAAATAGTACGGAATTCTTGTTTATTGCAGAACATCTAGGTCTGTTTTTTTTTTTTTGGTTTTTAATGGCAAAGTTTGCTGATTCCTGACCTTCCTTCACAGCCATTACACTGTCTGTGTTTCGAAGGCAAACCACTTTACGAGTGCACTAGAGGCCAGGGTTTAATTGCTTCTAGACTGCTTAGTCATTCACATTTTTACTGTATACTGTATGTAGCCATAGACTGATGATAAGTCTGGGGCATTGAAGCCATGCATTGATTTTCACTGTAAAAACAATTCCCTTTTGTGTTACATTTTTCTTCCAAGGCCTTTTTCTTTCAGCTTTTAAATGAGAAAATCAAGAAAATGTCTTTAGGAAACCTTTACAAGGATATCAGAGACTGTGTCTTTAAGCGGAACTTAGACGCAGCAGAACAAGCAGATAAAACAGCTGTTGTGTTCTTTCTATCTGGGATGATGTCAGGCTTGCAGCACACTCACTAATGAACACAAAATGCTAGTCACTCACACACCTACAGGGGGAAAACCCCAGACACTGATACTGCACTGTGACGCATAGCAGGATCTCTGTTACAGGGATTGCTGGGAAACTTTAGACCTAATTTCGTTAGTGCTGGAGAGACTGCGGTACCCCCGGGAAAGACTCCGCAGGAATCCTGCTGCTTCTGTTTGGCGGAGCAGGTGATGGCTGTGAAAGATGGAAGGACACTTTTGAGACTCTTGTCAGGCACTAAACAACACTGCTCATGCTTTTTCTTTTATTGAGACATTAGTTAACAGTCAGGGAGGGACAAGGGTCAGGTGGGAGTGTGTTTTTTTATTCACACTAATAAAGATGATCTACGTGCTAAACCAATGCGGTGCTATCTATTATAGAAAAACACACGAAAGACTTCAAAAATTTGAAATTTATGTTCTAACACGTTTTTATACATATAATGCATGCAATTCATTATTTTTTTTTTGATTGATTGATTGATTGATTGGTTGATTTCTTTCTTTCTTTCTTTCTTTCTTTCTTTCTTTCTTTCTTTCTTTCTTTCTTTCTTTCTTTCTTTCTTTCTTTCTTTCTTTCTTTCTTTCTTTTCTTGCAAATTGATCCAAACCTGGTCATGGACACAGCAAGTTTGACTGAAATAATGATTGAAATAATTTAATTGTTAATAGCTTTCTTCCTGTTTGGAGAACAGGAGGTATGCAAATGAGGAACAAGAGAAACTGGAGCTGTTGGTGGTAACACACTTTATTTTTTTTAAGACATTTAGTTCTACGTCTTTACATGATTAAATAATTAAAACATATATTTAACATTAATCCAAATCATTCATGTTCACATATAATTATTTTAAACTCGAAAAATGTATTTTATTGTGCTTTTTTCTAATGATTCATTTATTTTCACACAATATAAAAAAACAACACCACAAATCATTTTTTCTCCACGTTGTTTTTCACAATCCATTTATTCCAACATGGATATTAATTCACACACGTTCAAATCACGTTAATTTTTCACAACATTTTTATGCATTAAAATTAGTTTTTATTCTATTTGTTTCTTTTATATGTTGTTTCTCCAACTTGATTAATCAAACATAATAATTTATTGTAAAATATAATAGAATTCAATAATATATTATTATAAAGCCCCACAGTTATGGAACAGCCTTACAATCAGTGTTCGAGACTCAGTCTCAGTGTTCAAGTCGAGGTTGAAAACATATTTATTTAGTCAAGTCTTTTATCAGTAGATTTTTTAGGTAAAGGTTTAGATCTGGAGGGAACATGGATCTATAGTGTTTGGTGAACTGGGATATTTGTATGCTGTCGTCCCCTCACATTCACACGTTCACTCAGGTTGGTTGACGGTGGTGTGGTGGGTCGTCTCTTATACCAGAGATCCCTCATGTTGGTGTTACCTTCTGGTTCTCCCTTTTAGTTATGCTGCCATAGCGAGTCTCGCCGGAGTCCAAACTGCACAGTGATATTAACTCTCATACAACAATAAAGACACAATAATTCATATCCTTCTCTTCCTGTCACCCCCTCTCTCTCTCTCTCTCTCTCTCTCTCTCTCTCTCTCTCTCTCTCTCTCTCTCTCTCTCTCTCTCTCTGTCGAGTTAAACTTGCTCCTGAGGTGCCATTGACCACTGTTCCTGCCCCTCTTCCCTCCATGGATCTTCCCACTTCGTCCAGGCCTGCCTCTGGATAGTGTTCTCTTCAACTGGAGGCCACTCTGTGCAGCTTGGGACGGTTTCCCATCAACACCTTGGGTGGTTCCATGAAATTCCGGAGTAAGAACGGGCACTTTTGAGGATGGATTTGGACTGTAGTTAATGTCAACAGCTACACTGACTCAGTACTACTTTTCACTTTTGATCATCATCACTGTACCCCGCAACATCGTTCCCTCTTGAGTCTGGTTCCTCTCAAGGTTTTTTCCTTATGCCATCTCGGGGAGTTTTTCCTTGCCACAGTCGCCACTGGCTCGCTCATCAGGGACAAACTTACACTTATAAAAAACATATTTACTTTTAATCACCAAATTATCTGAGTAAAGCTGCTTTGAGACAATGTTCTTTGTTAAAAGTGCTATACAAATAAAAATGAATTGAATTGAATATATGATTTCTTCAGATACTGAAAGACAGCATACTGAGATTTTATTAGTTATTAATTATTGGTCACATGATTTTGCACTTATGCTTATGTGTTTTTTATATTACTAACGTCACAATTACATGTCAGGTATTTGATTTTCTTTTGGTTAGTTTACAGGAAATGCAGCTGTCAGAACAGCTCATCAAAACATTTTAAGTAACATTCAATTATTAAATATATTGTCTGATGTGTCTGATCAATGTTTTAACAGCTGGGGTCAAACCCTCAGTGTACAGTCTGTCTAGCCACATTCATATTCAATATGTTCAGAGACCTGCATATGCTTTTAAAGAGGGGGTGGGGGGTGGTCTAATGTTATATCATGCATTCTGAGTTACTGACACTGTAAGAATTAGATTTTTATGCTATATACACCTTACATACTGTACAGCCTGTATACTGTCTCTATATATACCTTTCATACTGTATATCCTGTATACTATCTCTATATATATATACCTTACATACTGTACATCCTGTATACTGTCTCTATATATACCTTTCATACTGTATATCCTGTATACTATCTATATATATATATATATATATATATATATATATATATATATATATATATATATATATATATATATATATATATATATATATATATATACCTTACATACTGTACAGCCTGTATACTGTCTCTGTATATACACCTTACATACTGTACACCCTGTATACTGTCTCTATATATACACACCTTACATACTGTACATCCTGTATAAAATCTCTATATATACCTTACATCCTGTACATCCTGTATACTGTCTCTATATACAGTATATACCTTACATACTGTACAGCCTGTATACTGTCTCTATATATACCTTTCATACTGTATATTCTGTATACTATCTCTCTATATATATACCTTACATACTGTACATCCTGTATACTATATATATATATACCTTACATACTATACAGCCTGTATACTGTATCTATATGTATACCTTACATACGGTACATCCTGTATACTATCTCTATATACCCCTTACATACTGTACATCCTGTATACAGTCTCTATATACCCCTTACATACTGTACATCCTGTATACAGTCTCTATATACCCCTTACATACTGTACATCCTGTATACAGTCTCTATATACCCCTTACATACTGTACATCCTGTATACAGTCTCTATATACACCTTACATACTCTACATCCTGTATACAGTCTCTATATACACCTTACATACTGTACATCCTGTATACAGTCTCTATATACACCTTACATACTGTACATCCTGTATACAGTCTCTATATACACCTTACATACTGTGCATCCTGTATACTGTCTCTATATATACCTTACATACTGTACATCCTGTATACAGTCTCTATATACACCTTACATACTGTGCATCCTGTATACTGTCTTTATATATACTTTACATACTGTATATCCTGTATACTGGCTCTATATATACCTTACATACTGTACAGCCTGCCTAATAATTCTCATATACTTGTACATATATTTAGTGTACTTGATTTTTAAGCTTTTTGCACGATTTGTTCACTGCCTTGGCCTTAAAGCCTTCTCTTTTTTTGGATGTAAGGAAAGCAGAGCCTTGTTCGGTTTTTACTAAATAGAAACGTCCTGATGTAGTTCCTGCTGTTGTTGATGTTCAAGTTCAGACGCGGAATCTGATTCTGGATCAAATATATACGGCTGGATCTGAAAGTTAGCGTTAAAGTTCATTTAAAGTTGAACGTTTTTTGTTTCTGTTTTATTTATAGTGAAGTCACAGTTCACAGATGATCGTAAGATTTTGGTTTGTCTAATGCATAATTGTATGTCTGCTTGAAAAATTTCTGAATTAATAACATCAAAATCTATAATTCTTTGTAAAAAATAAATAAATCTATTCCGATTACATACAAGCATTAATTGATTGTGAAATATAATATAATTCAATAATATATTATTATAAAGCCCCACAGTTATGGAACAGCCTTCCAATCAGTGTTTGGGACTCAGTGTCTCAGTCTCAGTGTTCAAGTCGAGGTTGAAAACATATTTATTTATTCAAGTCTTTTATCAGTAGATTTTTTTTAGGTAAAGGCGCAGATCTGGAGGGAACATGGATATAGAGTGTTTGGTGAACTGGGATATTTGTATGCTGTCGTCCCCTCACATTCACACGTTCACTCAGGTTTGTTGACGGTGGTGTGGTGGGTCGTGAGATATTGGTTTGTCTAATGCATAATTGTATGTCTGCTTGAGAAATCCTGAAGTAATAACATCAAAATCTATAATTCTTTGTAAAAAAAAAAAAAAATCTATTCCGATTACATACAAGTATTAGCACTACAGTACGTCGTTCCTAAGCTACTCTTAAAGGTGACCTATATATGTATGACAGCCCACTCTATTTTCATCTAACAAATGAATCTTTAATCTTAGCATAATCTAGGAAATGTAAAAGCTTTAAGGCAACTTAATTCATCCAACTGTTACATTATTTTCCTCCTGCAACTATTTCATTCCTTGCTTTAAAATGAATTTTCACTGGGTTTATTTCCAAGTATTGATTTTCTGAGCAGTGTGATTTTAACCCGCAGCAAATTTTCTTAATTGTGGTCATCGAGTCACACTCAGTGCTTCCGATAATACGATCTCCGTGCAAGATCTAGTGGAAAGAGCATAAGTGCTAACGTTTATCAAGAATTATTAGCCTCTTTAACAGGTTATGCAGGACCCATTGAATAAAATGAATTAATATTAGTCACATGTTCCACTCAACCCTACTGAACAATTTGCTTATCATTTTAGTCTGTTTTGAATGCTCTTATCTGTGACTGAATGGAAAATGAAGAACACTGAGGTTTTAACACTGAAAAAGAAAATTCATTTTTGACCTCCTATTGGAGAAATCACTAGATTCATAAGAGATGGACAAATAATCCATAGTGGATATTTGTTGGAAACATTATAATGAGAATTAAACAAGGCAGACCATATGCGGCAATCTAGAAAGATTAAAAAAATCGTATTTAAGATTTTTTCCATGTTGTGTGCTTTTGGAGTACGTGGGATCTTTGCTAATAAAAAATGCATTTCGCCTGCAAGAGCTATATATAGGTTCACAAATACATAGATGGTGTTCCTGAATGGAATATACAGACTGTGAATTTGCATTTAGAAACCAATTTTTCAAAGAAACACCCCAACAAACTTCTTCTCAAGCCTGCCAGAAGCTAATATTTTACAGCTTAGACCATGCTTTCTTTGGTCTGAGCCTTAAATACAGTAAACTAAATACTGCGGTGTCGTTTGATATATCTATGGAATCTCATTTCAAGCTTCTGCTGAAAAATAAACTTGCTACGTTTTATCTTAACCGTATCTAAAGCTTTCATCATCATCAGTAGTATGCAGAGGTGGCAAAAGTACACACATCCTTTACTTAAGTAGAAGTACAGATGCTCATGTTTTAAAATACTCTGGTAAAAGTTGAAGTACTGATTAAACTTTTTTACTTAAGTGAAAGTAAAGAAGTCTTGGCTCTGACATGTACTTAAGTAAAAAGTAGTTATTACTTCTACCTGTTTTAGCTGTTAACTGGACCTCACATCATAGAGATAGATAGATAGATAGATAGATAGATAGATAGATAGAGAGAGAGAGAGAGAGAGAGAGAGAGAGAGAGAGAGATAGATAGATAGATAGATAGATAGATAGATAGATAGATAGATAGATAGATAGATAGATAGATAGATAGATAGATAGATAGATAGATAGATTGGTAGGTAGGTAGGTAGGTAGGTAGACAGACAGACAGACAGACTGACTGACTGACTGACTGACTGACTGACTGACTGACTGACTGACTGACTGACTGACTGACTGACTGACTGACTGACAGACAGACAGACAGACAGACGGACGGATAGATAGATAGATGTGATAGCCTAGTGGGTTACTGTCAGGGTCCCCACGAGGATGAGTTTGAGAGTTTGATTCCTGGTTGAGCTGGTTGCTGTGTTGGTAAATAAAACTTCTGGACCTTGTCCCCTCTGAAAACATTTCAATTCTGTCCTTTCTGGGTTGGAATGATCTCGATTTCCTGGTCTTTAATAAAAGATAACTCCACCAAAAAAAAAAGGCACTTCTGTGGTAGCTCAGTGGGTTAAGGCTTGTGCCTGAACATGGTCCTTAATATAGTCCACGCTGGTGATAAGGTTTAAAAGCCAGTCCTACATTCCTTCTTTCTTATTGCACTGGCATGAAACAAAGTATGAACCTTCCAAAAAGCACACATGCTTTTCAGCAGTGGTCGCTCAGTGGTTTAAGGCTTGTGCCTCATCTAAACATGCTTCCCAGTCTGATCTCTTCCATGGTTCAGTGGGTTAAGGCTGGTGCCTCGCTGATGGTGAGGATCAGGGTTTGAATCATGCTAGTTGCGATGTAGGTTATATTCCTGCTTCCTAAATCTTTCTTTAGCTTTATATGCTTGTGTTGATGGTTTAAAGGTAGATAGACCTGCTCTAAACAACCTTCCTGGCCTGTCGTCCCTGATGGTTCAGTTGGTTAAATCAGGTTTCTTGCTTTTAGTGGGGTTCAGGGTTTGAATCCTGCTTTCTGTCTGCCAGTCACGATCAGGATTCACTTCCTACATCTTTCTTTAGCAATATATTTTTGTTTGTAATGGGTTGAAAAGAAAGATAGACCTGCTCTAAATAAGCTTCCTAGCCTGTCCTCATCAAGTGGGGTTAGTGGGTTAAGGCTGGTACTTTGCTAATGTTGGTGGTCAGGGTTCAAACCTGGCTTTCTGACTGCTAGTCATGAGGTAGGTTAAATTCCTGATTCCTACATCTTCTTATTCTTGTTTTGATGGGTTAAAAAGAAAGATAGACCTGCTCTAAACAAGCTTCCCAGCTGATGGTTCAGTGGTTTAATGCTGGTACCTTGCTAATGGTGTGAATCAGGGTTCGAATCCTGCTTTGTCCCTGCAAGTCACGTCATGGGTTTGCTTACTATGTCTGTCTTTAGCATTATATTCTTGTGTTGATGCTTTGTAAGAAAAGATAGGACTGCTCTAAACAATCAGCGCACACGGTCCTTCCTGATGGTTCAGTGGGTTAAGACTGGTATTTCGCTGTTGGTGGGGTTCAGGGTTCGAATCCTGCTTTCTGTCTGGTCTAAATTTCTTAGTTTGAAGCCTGAAACAAATGATAAACCCCCCAAAAAAAGAAGGTGTGTTGTGGGACTTGATGGCTTTGTGATAAAACCCTTGCCTCTGAGTTCAGAGGCTGCTGGTTCAAATCTGGCTCGTCCCCACACTGGGTAAGCTGTGTGGAAAGTAGTCTGTGGTGAGCAATGAGGTAGTTAACTGTAAACTAAGGCTGTGAAGACCTGCTGCTTCACAGCCTCAGAAAAAGTGAGGGTGATAGGTTTTTGGCAGAATTTTTCCCTATATATGCAAAACTAAGTCGATACTTTTTTGAACATTTTTGCTTCATAACCCCCTGTTTTCAGCTACTCAGACACCTGGGGAAGATGCCCGGATATTGCCCCCCTGCTTCAGGATACGCCCTCCGAAACCACACCCAACCTTCCACGCAGCCATTTCTGACACCTTCCTTCAGCCACCGGAACGTTCAACACTCTTAACTTTGAGCCCTGGCCGGGGTTTGAACCGGCAACCTCTCAACCCAGAGGTAAAGCTCTTTCAATTGAGCCACAGGATCTCCTGCAAGAAGCTGATTTTTAGGACCTTTTTTGGTTCTTTTTAAAAACTTTTTAAACAATTTGAAGGAAAGCTAAGGAGTAGGAATCAAACCGGGTGAGTCAGATAGCAGGGACCACTTCACTGACCATTACGCCAACACAGGAGAGGCAAACAAGCCTTTGCTTATTGGACTCTTGGCTTTTCTATAGTTAGGAGACCAGCATTTTCTCTTAGATCATGATGGTAGAGGGTCAAAACTTTTCCTTCCTGTACATTCTCTCGGTAACTCGAAGTCTATGAGAAGTGACTCAGGTACAAGAACCACATCAACATGATTTGCCAGCAACCAATTTTAATGATCTTTCATTGTTCTATTTTTAAAAACTTCTTATAATGTTCAATATGAAACTAGAGGTAAGAATCGAACCAGAGAAGTCTTTCATCATAGATCACTAATGGCATTACTTTAAAACTCAAAACTTTGTTAGACATGTAAATAAGCAGGAAAGACAGAGACAAAGACAAAGAGACAGACACAGACACAGCTTTAGAAAGAGTGAGAAACAAATAGAGAGACAGCAATAGAGAGACATATACAGTGAGACAGAGACATTTACTAAAAGAGACACAGAGACAATTAGATAGAGAAAATAGAGAGACAAACATAGCGAGATATAGCCACTTCCTGTTGGAAGTGTTTATCCCGAGCGACTCTTAATGATCTCATTTACTAAATGAGCAGTAGTGAGTTAAGTGCCTGCTCAGGTGCCCAAAACTGGCAGCTTGGAGGTGTTAAACATGTATCATATTTACAGCATGTGATATATATGTAAGCATATGTACAGTGATTAAATCTTCTTCTTCTTCTTCTTCTTCCGGCTGCTCCCATTAGGGGTCGCCAAAGTGGATCATCCGTCTCCATACCACCCTGTCCTCTACATCTGCCTCTTTTACACCAACTACCTGCATGTCTTCCCTCACCACATCCATGAACCTCCTCCTTGGCCTTCCTCTTTTCCTCCTACCTGGTGGCTCCATCCTCAGCATTCTTCTACCAATATAATTCATGTCCCTCCTCTGCACATGTCCAAACCATCTCAATCTCGCCTTCCTCACCTTGTCACCAAAACATCCTACATGCGCTGTCCCTCTAATAAACTCATTTCTAATCTTATCCATCCTCGTCACTCCCAACGAAAACCTTAACATCTTCAGCTCTGCTACCTCCAGCTCCACCTCCTGTCTTTTACTCAATGCCACTGTCTCTAATCCATACAACATCGCAGGTCTCACCACAGTCCTATAAACTTTCCCTTTCATTTTTGCAGATACCCTACTATCACAAATCACTCCTGTCACTCTTCTCCACCCACTCCACCCTGCCTGCACTCTTTTCTTTACTTCTCTAACACACTCTCCATTACTTTGCACTGTTGACCCCAGGTACCTGAACTCCTCCACCTTCTCCAGCTCTTCTCCCTGCAACCGCACCACTCCACTGCCCTCCCTCTCATTTACACACATGTATTCTGTCTTAATCCTACTGAGTTTCATTCCCCTTCTCTCCAGCCATACCTCCACCTCTCCAGGCTCTTCTCAACCTGCTCCCTACTCTCACCACAAATCACAATATCATCCGCAAACATCATAGTCCAGGGATACTCCTGTCTGACCTCGTCCGTCAACCTGTCCATCACCACTGCAAACAGGAAAGGGCTCAGGGCCGATCCTTGATGCAATCCAAACTTCACCCTGAACCAGTCTGTCGTACCTACTGCACACTTCACTGCCGTCACACTGTCCTCATACATGTCCTGCACCACCCTCACATACTTCTCCGACACACCTGACTTCCTCATACAATACCACAACTCCTCTCTTGGCACCCTGTCGTACGCCTTCTCTAAATCCACAAATCCACAATGCAATTCCTTCTATCCTTCTCTATACTTCTCCATCAACATTCTCAAAGCAAATAAGGCATCTGTGGTGCTTTTCCTCGGCGTGAAACCATACTGTTGCTCACAGATGGTCACCTCTTCTCTCAGCCTGGCTTCCACTACTCTTTCCCATAACTTCATGGTGTGACTGATCAATTTAATTCCCCTGTAGTTACTGCAACACTGCACATCTCCTTTATGCTTAAAGATCAGTACCAGCACACTTCTCCATTCCTCAGGCATCTTCTCACCTTCCAAAATCCTGTTAAACAATCTGGTCAAAAACTCCACTGCCATCTCTCCTAAACATCTCCACGCTTCTACCGGTATGTCATCTGGTCCAACCGACTTTCCATTCTTCATCCTTTTAATCGCTGCTCTCACTTCCTCCTTACTAATCCTATCCACTTCCTGCTTCACCAACTCCACATCATCCAACCTTCTCTCTCTCTGATTTTCCTCATTCATTAGCTGCTCAAAATACTCCCTCCACCTTCTCAACACACTCTCCTCACTAGTCAACACATTTCCCTCTCCATCCTTTATTGCTCTAACTTGCAGTACATCCTTCCCAGCTCGGTCCCTCTGTCTGGCCAATCGGTATAAATCCTTTTCTCCTTCCTTAGTGTCCAACCTTTCATACAGCTCCTCATACGCCTTTTACTTGGCTTTCGCCACATCCCTCTTAACCTGCTGCCGCATCTCCTTGTACTCCTGCCTACTTTTCTCATCACTCTGTCTATCCCACTTCTGTTTTGCCAACCTCTTTCTCCTTATGCTCTCCTGCACTTCCTCATTCCACCACCACGTCTCCTTGTCTTGCTTTCTATTTCCAGATGTCACACCAAGTACTTTTCTAGCTGCCTCCCTCATCACTCCTGCAGTAGTTGCCCAATCATCCGGCACCTCTTCACCACCACCAAGCCCCTGTCTGACCTCTTCCCTGAACCTCACACTACACTCTTCCTCCTTCAGTTTCCACCATCTTATTCTTCTTTCAAACCTTACTTTCCTCCTCTTCTTCTTCGCCTCCAAAACCATCCTACAGACCACCATCCGATGCTGTCTAGCTACACTGTCCCCCGCCAACACCTTACAGTCTCCAATCTCCTTCAGGTTGCATCTCCTGCATAGCACATAGTCCACCTGTGTGCACTTTCCTCCACTCTTATACGTCACCCTATGATCCTCCTTCTTCTTAAAATAAGTGTTCACCACTGCCATTTCCATCCTTTTAGCAAAATCTACCACCATCTGCCCTTCCACATTCCTCTCCTTTAAACCATACCTACCCATCACCTCCTCATCACCTCTGTTCCCTTCACCTACATGCCCATTAAAGTCTGCCCCAATCACCAATCGTTCTTTCCTAGGTACACCATCCACCACTTCATCTAATTCACTCCAGAATCTTTCCTTCTCCTCCATCTCACAGCCCACTTGTGAAGCATAGGCACTGATGACATTTATCATCATCCCTTCAACTTCCACCTTCACGATCATCACCCTATCAGAAACTCCCTTCACCTCCACTACACTCTTACTATACTCTTCCTTCTTTCAGAATCACCCCTACACCATTTCTCTTTCCATCCACACCATGATAAAACAGTTTAAATCCACCTCCAATGTTCCTGGCCTTACTCCCTTTCCACTTGGTCTCCTGAACACACAGCATATCTACCTTTCTCCTCTCCATCATATCAGCTACCTCTCTCCCTTTACCTGTCATAGTACCAACATTTAAAGTACCAACCCGAACCTCCAATCTCCTCACTTCTCCTTTCCCTGCCGTCTCTGTAGACGTCTTCCTCCTCTCCTTCTCCTCCTTCGGCCAACAGTAGCCCAATTTCCACCGGTACCCTGTCAGCTAACGATACCTGTGGCGGTCGTTGTTAACCCGGGCCTCGACCGATCCGGTATGAAATTCTCATTTGTGATCCGCATATTTGATTTGGCACATGTTTTACGCTGGATGCCCTTCCTAACGCAACCCTCCCCATTTACCCGGGCTTGGGACCGGCACTAAGAGTCCCAAGCTTGTGCATCCATAATGGCTGGGTTGTACAGTGATTAAATATAAAGGTTATATCAGTTCAGAGACGTGTGGACATCATTTAGAGCCTTTGCTATGTTTCCACACCGACAGTTAATGAGGTGATAGCGGAGAAAATGCACCTCTTCAAGTCAAGTCAGGAAGCTTTTATATATATAAAATTCTAGAAATTTTACAGATTTAAATGATGTATTGTTTTTATCTGTACGATCAATAAAGACAGTAATTTAAGTTTGTGTCGCCATTATGAGGGAAAAACCCACAAAACGCCACCAGAGGGTAAATTGTGAGAATCATGGTGGATTTTGGTGTTTGATTTGAGACTCAGAAATAAAACAAAAGTTTACTGATTAAAAATATTTTTATCTGGAGTTAATTTATTTCTTTTATATCTAAGTAAAGGAAGGAAAAAATTTCGTGCCATTTAATTTTGACAGCCAAATATAACATATATATATATATATATATATATATATATATATATATATATATATATATATATATATATGTATATATGTATATATATATATATATATATATATATATATATATATATATATATATATATATATATATATATATATATATTCATACAAAACTAATTAAAAATGTTGTTACCTAATGAATGTGTCCAGGCTGAAGATCCACATATAGAACACAAGCAGAAAAGATGATGATGATCATGAATGTGTCTGTTCTCAGTCATGTTTACATCACTGACTCCCTCTGTCTCATCCACATTAACCCCAAACTTCTTACTGCCTTCTGTGGTGAGTGAGAGTCAGGACTTTATACACCAGCGGATTGAAAAAGATGCGCAGTAACAGGAAATCGGTTGTTCGGCTGAAATCGGCACGCAGTGAAAAATTTTTTTTTTACCAAATCAAAGGATTAAAACTGAAGTAACGAGTCTGTTTTGAAAATGTAAGAAGTAAAAAGTACAGATATTTGTGTAAAAATGTAATGAGTAAAAGTTAAAAGTTGTCTGAAAAATAAATAGTGGAGTAAAATACTGATACAGAAAAATCTACTTAAGTACAGTAATGAAGTATTTGTACTCCGTTACTTCCAACCTCTGGTAGTATGACTTTTATAGTCTTCTGCTGGACTGCATTTCAATCACAGGTTAGTATTACATTTATGTTTCTATTAATAGAAGCCTTATTTCCTGGAGCTCCTATTTACTTGTCTGGGCAGATAATAGCTGAAGTGAAATATTTGGTCCATTAAAGACACTCCATGTAAATCTAAATAAATAAATAAATAAATATAGTAGTAAATAAAAAGAGTGCATTCAGCAAGTATTCAGAAAACAAACAGAAAAAAAATCTACGTAGTTCTCAAAATAAATTCATTGAATAAAAGTCATGTAAAAAAAAAAGATTTTATTGGAAAAACAGATGTTGTCAGTTCCCCACAATCTGATGAGTCAAATAAAAAAAAAGCTTTTAAGTTAATTAAAATGACATTTGTATGCGCTTATATATAATATAATATAGGCCTTACCAGTTATATTACTGACATCCATTAAAGTGCAAAGTGGAATTTCTGAAATATTTCTGGTTTTGTGAATGGTTTTGTATAAGACAAAAATCAAGCAGGAGGAAAAATTAACTATTTCGTTTGTTTTCAGGCCCCTAAAACCCCTATAATGGCTATATGGAGTACGTTTTACTTCCTGCTGGCTGTAAAAAAAAAGTTTCTACACTGATTGATTGTATTAACAGGACATCATTTATTTTATCCCAGCTCTATCCTTAAAGGATCTTCATCACACAATGTGACATGGAGAACACGTGTTATTGAACCTTGTTAAAGAATTCGGCTTGTGTTTAAATGTGAAGATCTTTTACAGTGTGGTAATAATCTTAAAAGATGGCTCTAATCGCACGGTCTA